>NC_046154.1:194811940-194939440 GCF_011064425.1 Rattus rattus | reverse complement strand
TGCTCTGTGTCTCTGTCTGCTCTGTGTTTGTATACATAAGTCCAAATGCTCATGGCAGCCAGAAGAGGGCACTGGATCCCTCCATTGGAGCTGGAGTTACAGGTGGTTGTGGGCTGCCTGACATGGATGCTGTGAGCCACACTTGGATCCTCTACAAGAGCAGTACAAGCTCTAAACTGCTGAGCTCCACCCTCCCTTTTAAATTACTGCTTTAAAAAATGCTTTATCAGGGCATGGTAGCACATACCCAGAATCCCTACAGTTAGGAAGATCAGCAGTGCGCACGCGTGGGTAAGAACAATATCGCACGAGGCAATTGTCTTATTTATAGGGTTCTCTCTCTTCAAGAACTCATAAACACAGTTCCGTGGAATGGAATTGGGTCTGTCGTGTTCTTGCCAGAATCTACAGTGAGCTCCTTCCCTTGCAAGCTCAGCAAGGAAGCAGGGCACAAGGCAGGGGGCAAGCAGACAGCACAGAGAAGTTCCAGTTTCTACTTCTCTTTAGGCCTCGTTTGCCTGTAAGCCTGCAGCCTTCTGAGGAAGCACTCTTAAGTGGAACTATTAGTAGCAGATGAGCACCTCAAAATTATTCTTGGAACAGCTCGAGTCTAAGAAATCTGGAAGCCCTGGGGAAAGCATATGTATTTATGTACAAAAGAAAATGAATATTCAGTTTTCTAGAAATTCCTCTTATCTCAAGAGCCAATAATGGAGTGCATCATTTTGGGCCGTGTGCTCAGACACTTGGGTACAGCCTCCTCACTCCTGTGTGCCGAGAGGGGGAAGAAGCACAGCCTCTCAAATCTGTTCTCTGCGTCCTTCAAGTCCTAGCCTGGGAATTTTCCCTCTGAGTAACTGGGAAATACTTATGGGTTAAAAAACTGGCTTTCCTTTTTCATTTCCTTCCACTTTCCCTTCTATCCTTCTGCAAATATTTGCAGAGTATCACAGGAAGACAGCACGGCCCGTCCACCGAACCACAAACATAGACAAGTTCATTTTGAAGGTGTTCGCAGTCGGGCTAGCAGTGTGTGGGCAAGCCCTTCCACCTAGTGTAAGAGGAGCAGAAGAGGAGAGAGACATCAAGAAAGATTTTCTCCAGGTTTTATACCCAGCTACCTCTGCTTCCTATCCTGAGGCTGAATGTAGAAACTTGAATGTGGACATAAATCTGAAAAACAAAAACCAACTCTCTGTAGTGGTTTAAATGCATTCTCCAGGTCTTAGACATTTGAATACTTTGTCCCCAGTTGGTGTCTTGGCGAGGCTTAGCGAGTCTGGTCCCTGTTGAAGAAGGCTGGGTGTGGTTCTGTTGGAGGATGCACATCATTGGAGGTGGGCCTGGGGAGCTCAAAGACAGCTACTTTGGGCGCACTCTGTCTGCTTTGTGCCGGTGGTTTAGGATGTGAGCTCTCAGATTGCTGTTCCAGCCATGCTTGCCTGCCATCACTCCCCCTGCAAGGTGGTTAGTTACCCCTCTGGGTCTGTCAGCCCGAATAAACAACCCGTCCTTCTATGAGCTGCCTTGGTCATAATTTTCTCTTGAGGAGAGCCTGTTCACCTCTTAGCAGCGAGGAAATGGAGATAGAGTGGGTTTGCTGTAGAATGCTCTCTCCTGCCTTTCTCCATCCCAGTCCCCAGTCTATTGAACAGTACGATCTACATTCAGGGTGGGGCTCTGCCTAGCAAGTGTTGTTACACATAAGGGCCATCTTTGAAATCACCTGCAAGTGTACTATCCCCATCACCTAGGCTACGGCTTCTTTTCTACTCAGGGTCCTTCTTGTCTGAGAAATTTCAAGTGACCCTAGGTATATAAGCATATTAAATAAGCACAAAACTAACACATTTCCTGATAAATGTGTGTTTAAAGGAATCCATTCAAAATAATTCTTTGATGTTCATATTATACTGATAACAAATCCTACATTTATTTTTAAAACAGGTGGCTCACAAGCACCTTTAACTCCAGTTCTGGGAGATTTGTCACCCTCCTTTAGCCATTCACACACAGGACGTACTCTCAGGCACATGCACATAAAAATATAAAAAAGAAAGAGATATTTAAAAAACAATAATTAAATCTTGTACTGGAGGACCCGTTATTATTGTACTGCACCTCCATTATTTTTTGGGAAGTGATGAACCTTTTTGATTTCCTCATCCCTGGGGCTGACAATGTCTGCACAGACAGACACTTGGTACATAACTGCAGACCTGTGTTTAGGGACATTTTAGAAACTCTCAGAAAATCTTCCCTAATCCCTAGTCCAGGATTCATTTAATGACTTTTTATGAAACTTTAAGTCAGCAACCCAAATAACAGTCTTTAAAATCTAACATTCTAACACAGTCCACCCAAAAGGTATACTAATTAGATATCTTCACGCCAAGAAACGGCGGTAGGGACCCATTGAAAGTCTTGACTTCCTGTTATGGAATGATACGTTTCTATAAGAGCAGAAAGCTTTGTAGTTGAGTGAAAACAGGACTGTAGTCTTGAGTGAGCTGAGGGGGCTAGGGCCACGTGAGATGGCTTTGGGGAGCAACAAAGCATCATGGGATATTCAGAACCAAGGCTGCGGTGGGGGAGCATGGTGGAGTGCCATCAAGTGAGCCTAAAACACCCAGAATCCAGTAAGCACATGTGATTTTCAGTTGATTCTTGGTTGTTGTTCACTCAGAGATCTTTTATTATTGCCAAGCATCTTTACAACCGTCACACTCACTTATGGGATCCCCAGGAGGTCACAGTTTAAGACACTATGGCTGATTCATTTCTCAATGGAACTGAGTTGACAGCCAAGGTTATCTGTCACACTAAGTGATTGCTCTCAGCATCTAATTTTTAAAAGATTTGTGTAGGGCTGGAGAATGGCGCAGATGTTAAGAACACTTGTTGCGCTTCCTGAGGACCCAGGTTCAGTTCCCAGCATCCAGATGTTGACCCTCAACCATCTGGAACTCCAATTCCAGGTGATCCAATGTCCTCTTCTGACCTCTTCAGACACGGACATGCACATGGTATACAATCAGATGTGCAGGCAAAACCTCATACACATAAAGAATCTAAAAAAAATAAAAAATTAAAATCTGTTTTGTATACAGCCATGACACCCAAACATTTGCCTCTGTGTTTTGGAAGCGCCCTTTTCTACTGCAGGCAGAGTTATTGTCTTGGCTCTGTCCCTACCCCAGTGATCTGAGTCCTGTCTTCAGCTGGCTGGGTCCCCCTACCTTTACAGTTTAGACTCACTTGTTTTTCTCCAGTGACCTTGTTTTATGTAGTTATAGGATGGCAGAATGGTGTGCAGGCAATTGGACGGTCCGGACTTCAAGACCTTGTACTATTCTTTATCCTATGTCTGCCGTATCCCTGATTCTCTGTTCCTTATCCCCTGTATTCATCTGTCAAGAAGGGACAGCCATCCTACTGGGCTGACATTAGGTGCTCAGAACATCATCTAATAGAAAATAACCAAGGGAAATATATATATATATATATATATATCGCATATTGGACTTATGATTGATATGTATATATATATGTATATATAATCTATCTATCTATCTATCTATCTGTCTGTCTGTCTGTCTGTCTGTCTATGGATATAGAAATATCCATGTTATTTAATTACCAGGAAAGAGCTCCTAGTCCATTGTACAGTCCTGTTCATCTTCAGGCACCTCCAGTGCTGTTTGGATGAAGGTTAATTTTCAACGTATCACTGTATAGTTTGTTTCTACTTACTTTCCTTCATTTCTACTCACTCTATGCCCTTTGAGCCATGCTATTTAATTTAATAGGATCTATTATGTAGGAGAGGGGCCATGGAATGGCCAAGAAAGAGAAAGCCAATGGGAACCATGCACCCTTGACTCCATGCCCCAGTGATACCTGGACCGAATTCTCAACGGATTACTCCTTTTTACTGTCCTCTGAGTTTCCAGGATAGGTCAGAAATCAGACTGCAACATACACGTGGTTGCTTCATCCTCGTTCCTGGATTCTGAGTGTCAGTTTGTAATGATTTTCATCTTCACAGATGAAGAAATCCGACCCTCAGCAACCACGTAGGAACCAGGCTTGGGCTGGGCACAGCTGTTGCCTTCGGGGCTTGTTCTCACCCAAGTAGAACTGGCATCAAAACACATGAACGGGAAGAGAGATGACAACTCACTGAAAGGGACCCTTCGGCCTGCCCAGCAGAGGAATGGCCTGTCCCTGGAGTTACGAGTCTTCTGTCACCAGATGTATTCCCACACCCACACCCTCTAGTGACATGTTTCCATTGTTTAAATACTGCATAAACCATGCCAAGGGTGACCCTGAGGGATATAGGTCTAACAGCTTTGGTTAGCAACATTTTGATTCCAGATCTAGATGAGAAACATAACTACCATTAGCTTCTCATTAATCAGAGAACAATGCTTCCCTAATTCGATCCAAGCTGTCCCGGGAGGGCCCAGAAGATAATAGGAATAGAGACATATTCAAAGTTAAGGGTAACCCAGAGGCACTGTGCCTTGTACATGGGGGCTGATGTGTGTCACTGACTGAAGAGTGCGTGCTTCAGCACCAGGGGTGCGAGGGAGGGAGGGGGCTTATCTGTGAGCTCTGAGGACTTCTGGGATGACGTGTGATTTCCTCGGGCTGCCATGTCATGACACCATGGACTGGGTGGTATAAACAACAGATATTTGGGGGGGGGGTTGACAGTTCTGGAGACTAGAGGTCCAAGATCTTGGTGTCAACAAATCTGGTTTCTTTAGAGGTCTTCCCTTTGCCTGCAGAAGGCCCCCTTCTTGTTAGGCCCACAAATGGTATTTTCTTTGTGCCTGTGTGTGTCTCCCTGCAGTCTCTGCTCTGATAAGGACAGCTGTCAGATTGAACTAGAACCCATCTAAACTGCCTCGGAGCCTCTTGATCCCCTCTTTAGTGGTCATATCTCCACATAGAGAGGCATTCTGAGGAGGAAAGTGTTGGGATTTCGACATGTGTTGGGGTGGGTGTGACTTTCCCGTAACAGACGACCTCTTGGGTGAGGGCAAGAATAAACTAGATAGGGAAGAAATGGGATAGGTGTGGGTGTTACAGTGGGAGAGGGAAAGGGTGGGGATGTGTTCAATCTCAGTCAGCTTTCTATCATCCTGACTGACAGATGTCTTTACTCTTCAGAAAACAAAAGCAAATCGTTCCTGACAAGAAATGCACTTATCAGCCCGGACTGGGAGAGTGACTGTGAGTTGACATTTAAGTGACACTCTTTTGCCCTCTGGGACTAGGCAGCACTACAGCCTTAGGAACATTAGTGGGGTGAGAAACAGGAACAACGTGACAGCCACACTACCTGCCACCCCACCTGTCACCCATCACCACCACACAGGAAGGCAGACAGACACATACACACAGATACACAAGCACACACACATAGACACACACACACACACACACATAGAGGCACACTCACAGACACACAGGAACATACACAGATACATATAGACACACAGTCAGACACAGACACACACAGATACACAAACATACAAACACACAGACACATACACAGACACACATACAGACACACATGAACATACACAGATACACAGAGACACACAGTCAGACACAGACACACACAGATACACAAACATACAAACACACAGACACATACACAGACACACATACAGACACATACAGGCGCACACACACAAATACACATATAGACATACACAGACACACACAGATACACAAATATACAAACACAAAGTTGGACACACACAGACATATACATATACATATACATACACATGCACATACATATACACATACAGATGCACACATACAAACACATATAAATACACACAGACACACCCATACACACACAGACATACATACAGACATATACATACAAATACAGATACACACATATACATGCATACACACATGCACACATAGATACACACACACACACACACACACACACGCACGCACTGTGGGTACCTGGGTGGCCATGTTTTATAATCCTTGTCAGCTTGAACATTAATGAAGCATTCGGATTGATCACCTGCAGCCAGATAACCCGTGGTTAAGCTCCAGGATTTTAATAAGGTCTTTGAAGTTCCTGCCTTCCTCTTTTGTTGTGACTGTATTTTTAGTTCGCATGCCCCATCTCTAGGAAATTCCAATTTAGCAGAACTTCTGTAGTCCAGAAATTCTTTTGGATGTGAGGCCACTCTTTCTAGGAGCCAGGATTTGTATTAACAATCTCTTAAAATGTCTTACAATGGCTCATCCCCCAAACAAGCGCAAAAGCCTTGCCCAGATTTTTCCCTCCTTTTCTGACTTGTCTGGGACTTTCTTGGTTTCCATTCTGCAGTTTGGGACTGAGCAGGGACACAGCATTTTCCCCTGCGTGAGAGTTTATTTTCTTTTCTCTATTAATCTAGTTGCTATTCTTTTCTCCTTAATTCAGGGATCGACACAACCATCGCTTCCATTCAGATCGTCGAAATCCAGCAAACGATAGACCGTCGGTATTGCAGCAGAATGCTCCACTGCGGGTGGGTAAGCCTCCTGCGATGCTCCGACTGTGTCTGGGAGTCAGTCAGCATTGTACTTTTGAGGCTGGAATGAAAACCACAGCTTCATGTTGAAATCCATGTGTGTTTACACCGTTCCTTTAGTAAAAGCACATTGGGTACATGGAAGACGAGGGAGTCACAAATGGTGGGTGTTAGCACGTGCCAATAAACTACAAACCCCACGATCCCGATCTCCTATCTTCTCGTTTAATGGCTACCTCTAAAGCCAAATCCTGGGGAACAGAGAGTACCCTCGGGGTCACACAGCAATGCTTGGAGGGACTAGATAGACTCGAGTGAGTTGACATTTGTATAACAACAAAGGGCGTTATTTTAATTGCTGTGGAAATCCAGCTCAGCTTAGCGTAGCTTTGATTCTAGGAGACAAACAATTGCCCAGATATAACATCCATCCCCAGTGTGTGACACCCCTCCGCGCCCCCCCCACACACTCAGGGCAGTGATGTATTAGACACAGAGAACACCGTGGCTGCAGCAAACACAAATGAAAACTATAGACATTCAACATGAGGAGTGTTTCTTAATTTCATATGTACCTGTTGGGTACCTAGGGGCAAGCAAGACATTCCTTTCAGTTGGAGTCACTTTTGGAGCATATTTTGACTTGTGATTTTATTTTCTTCTAAAATTAGACCTGTGGGTTTTTCAGGCACAGTTCTCTTTTTCAACCCAATAGACTAGGCTTCAAGTCGATGTTCCTGCATTATAAAAACAGCGTGTATTTAGAAGTGACTTCTGCCGTCTTCTTTATGATCCCTGAACTCTCGCATTGGCACTAAGAAGTCGGTTTTATCTCTGTTTTGCAGTTTGTGTGAGCTAACGGGTTTTCTGTAGACCACACATGCTTTAGTGAGCATCCCAGACAGATGTGAGCTAGTTACTGTGACAGAATGACATCAGGACGATGAGTCACATGACTCAGGTCCAAATTCTAGACTCAAGCAAAATGTTGATCCTCACAGATTCATTTCTCCCTGTAAGACAGGCTAGTGTCCATCGCTGAGAAGTAGCAGGTACTGGAAGGCACACAACAGGAAAGGAATTGCATGTGTGTAAGCTTCCCAGTTGAGCTGTAGGCTCTGATCAGTGTGTGTGTGTGTGTGTGTGTGTGTGTGTGTGTGTGTGTGTGTGGCAATAATGTAAAGTTTTTCTTCAGTTTTTTGACATATAATTGACAAGCGAAAATTAAATACACCCTGGAGCACAATGTATTGTGCTTTTTTTAAAAAAAGTGTATCTTGGTATATAACTCACTTAATTTTAGTTTTTTTAAAAATATAATGATAAATAAAAATTGTGCACATCCAAGGTTCACAGTGGGATGTTTTGATATTCTTAAATATTGTAAATGCTGGATTTTCCCAGCTCCCTGCATCCTTCCTTTCACATTTCGACAATCAGTTTAGAATCATTTAGAGAGACTCTGGAGTGGCTGGTTCTCCCACCTCCCCCTCATCTGGTTCGTGTTGTTTTCCCATGCCATCCATGGGGAGACCAATCAGAGGGAGCGCTTGATTAACTGCACACATGTCATTCGCTGAGGGTCTCATTACAGCAGCAATCAATGGGACACCTCCTTGCCTCCGAGCATCTCTCATTTGGTAGGTGGACCTAGGGATAAGCAAGTCTACCGTACAATTTCCTCCATCCCTGAACGGTAATCAGGGCCATCATAATTATAACTGATTTTGGTTCTAAATATACACATTTCCTGCTAAAAGTCTTTAAAGGGAGAGTGGTTTATGTTGTGTTATCTCATGTTGCCTTTCTAAGTGGATTTTACGTTTACTTCATTTTTCTCCTGAAATTTGTATCTCTGTGACCAAAGTCATTTCCTGTGCATTTGATTCTGTATGTTTGGTTTGTGATTTGACTTTCCATATTTTATATTAAAGCACAAGCCAAGTTCACTCTGACAGTGGATGAGTTTGTCTCTGAAAAACCATAGACACAGGGGATTAAACTCAACTTCCTAAATTTATGATGTTATTTTGCAGTATATGTAATATGTGGTATATGTCAAAAATCCTTTTGAAACTTTTGGAGCGTATTTTGACTTGTGATTTTATTTTCTTCTAAAATTAGGCCTGGCCATTATAATTATAACATTCCTGTTAATAAGAACACACCCACCAACGTCAAATTCTCTCTGGAAATCAAGTAAGTGTGTGGCTGTAAGAAACAATGGCCCTTTCTCCTTCTCCCAGCAGTGAGTCTGAATGCCGTCATTGTTGAGCGAGTTAGGAGATAAAGTGCTGTCAGTCCATGTCAAGTGATAGAGGGTAAAGAGATGAGATCATGCAGGCTCCTTCAGGGGCTGGGAGGGCTGGGAGCCGCACTCCTGCCTTGTAGGAAGTTCACAGGTTGCAGTGCTCCCTGACAGCCTCCTTTGAACTGAGGTAGGAACACCAGTGTTAACATGGCCCCTGGGTAGGAGCCGAACATCGCGGTGACATCCCAGTGGGAATACAAATGTAGGTGTTATTCTTTTGCTTAGGGGCAGAAAAGAAATGAGCCTGAGTTTTAAGCTGGGCAGACCAGAATTCGAATTCTGTCTGTTACTTCCTCATTTCGGGATCACGCGAGAGACAGTCACCATCTCTGGGCTACCGTTTCTCCACCTATAATATCACATAATGCCGTGGGACATAGAGCCGTGACGAGAAATTGTTAGCAATGACAAAATTAGTAACTGCCATCGGCTGATCACAGACTACCTGTAAACTAGTGCACACATTAGTGCTGGGACATACAATCCTACCCTCTTAGGATGAGTTTCTTCCTAGCTCGTGCTTGGCCGGAGGGACGCTAGGGAGCTCAGGTCATTCACGTGTTCTGGAGCTGGCGAGATGGCTCAGTTGGTAGAGTGCTTGCACGCAAGCATGAGGACTCAAGTTCAATCCCCAGCACCCACGTAAAATGCTAGGTGCAGCAGTGCTTGTCTGTAAGCCCAGCGCTGAGAAGTCAGAGACAGGAGGACTCCTGAGCTCACTGGCTGGCTGGTCTAGCCTTGGGTGAGCTCCGAGGTCTCCTGCCTCAAAAACTAAGGTGGAAAGCGATAGAAGAACACACCCAACATCGACCTCTGGCCGACGCACATGTGTGAATACATATCACACGTAAACAACGTGCTAGTAAGTGGTGGAAGTGTGTTTTATGTGTAGCTCCCGGCCATCCTCTTGCCTATCTTGTAAGAGGATGTGTGTAAAGACAGTGTCCCTTCCTGACCTGCAGTTGGGGTCAATCGTAGCTTAATAGCTACGATCCCTCTAAAACTCACAAATATTATAATTTAATCATTCTGTAGCTCGAATCCGTGTGTGTGTGTGTGTGTGTGTGTGTGTGTGTGTGTGTGTGTGTGTGTGTGTGACCAAACCCAGGCATGTTAGGCGAGGGCTGTACCACTGAGCCTCATGTCCGGGGCGTGGGCATTTTCAGAGAATGTAGCTCAGTCCGGCCTGGCACTCAGTCCTCCAGCGTCTACTCCCTGAGTGCCAGGATTCTAGGTGGGTACTGACATATCTGTCTTGTCATCTCATACTTTAATTATAACTTCCAATCCACTTCACTCAAACCTGTGCAAGAGGCTTCTCTTAAGGAAGGGCTTTATTCCATTTCTCCAGTGCAGTCTTACCCCTTGCTCCTGCGTCTTCTCTCTTTTTCCTTTCTCCTAGTCTCTCCACCTTCCCTGGCTCCCCAGGTTCTGCTCCTCTCTTCCATCGTCGCCACTGTCACCTCTCTCTTCTGTCTCCCCTGGGCGTCAGATTCTTCCTTCTTATTTGCTCATGGCAGAGGTAGCCACACTCGACCCCACTGCATGCTGTGGAAAGTCAGCTGCAGTTTCACGACCTAGAACCCACTGTCCATCAAGTGACCGTTAGTGTACTAGGGTAACAGCACAGGCGTGCCGTCCGCCAGCGCCCCTAGGTAACGTGGAACAGCGCTTCCTTTCTCATTCCCAGCTCTCAGTGGAAGGAAACACAATTATAAATTATAGCACCCGATAAGGGTCTTATCACCTTAAACCACTAAATCAAACGCATATAACAGTCCCCACTTTTATCCACAGCTTCATGTGGGTGACATGATCAACTATGACCCCAAGATACTGAATGGAAGTTTCTAGAAACAAACGATTCCTTTACATTTTAAACAATATATTGTTATAATCATTCCTGTCTTATTTTGAGTGTTGTTGATCTCTTGCTGTGCTCACAGGGACGTGTGTTTCTGAGAACAGACAGCAGACTCGGGGGTTGGTGCGATCTGCAGTGTCAGATCCACTGGGTGTCTTTGAGAAGATTCCCTGAGGCCGAGGGAAGCGCTCAGCTGAGAATGCAGGTTTTTCTCATTTGTGCAAAACAAACAAAGGATGAATCTTAGCCACTCCTTCTTGTAGGTCTTCTGCCTTCATAACTTTATAAGTTGGTGATTTCTTTCTTTCTTTCTTCCTTCCTTCCCTCCCTCCCTCCCTCCTTCCCTCCTTTCTTTCTCTCTTTCTTTTTCTTTCTTTTTTTCCTTCCTTCCTCCCTTCCTCCTTCCTTCCTTCCTTCCTTCCTTGCTTCCTTCCTTCCTTCCTCCCTCCCTCCCTCCTTCCCTCCTTTCTTTCTTTCTTTCTTTCTTTCTTTCTTTCTTTCTTTCTTTCTTCCTTTCTTTCCTCTCTCCCTCCCTCGGTCCTTCCTTCCTTTCTTTTTTAATGTAGTTCTTTGACAATTTTAAGCGCTACGCCCTCTTGGCTCCTCCCCACCTGTACTCTCTCCTTTGTTCCAGATCATTGCTAATATGTGCCTGCCGTGCCATTTCAAACACCACCAATCCAAACCAGGGCTTTGTAGCATCTAGAGTCTTAGGGGCTTCCGGTAAATGTAACTTTAGCTGCCAGCGAAAGAGAAGAGATTTATCCAAAAGCAACAACAACACGTGGACACAAGATGTTCTGATGCAGGGGCTAGAGGCGTGACTCCAGGCTTAGAACCCTGTGGCGTGTTAGTCATTGGAGGGTCAGCCTCCTTCTGTACCAGCGAGTCTCTTGGCCCTGAGGATTAAGTGACAAAATGCCTGTTTTACAATGTGCTGGCTTGATTTACGTCACCTCAACACAAGCTGTAGCTATCCGAGAGGTGGGAATTTCAACTGAGAAAATACCTCCATAAAACTGGGTGCAGGCAAGCCTACAGGGCATTTTCTTATTTAGTGATTGATGAGGGAGAGCCCAACCCATTGTGGGTGATGCCATCCCTGGGTGGTGGTCCTGGGATCTATAAGAAGACAGGCTGAGCAAGCCATGGGGAGCAAGCCAATAAGCACCCCTCCCCCTTAATGGCTTCTGCATCAGCTCCTGTCAGGTTCCTGCCCTGTTTGAGTTCCTGTCTTGACTTCTGTCAATGATGAACAGCACAGCAGAATCATAAGCCAAATAAATCCTTTCCTCCCCAAGTTGCTTTTGGTCATGGTGCCCATTCCTGACTATGCCATGGCCCCAGGGAAGATTAGCTTTGTGCCCACCAGTTAGTTCATCTTCTTATCAAAACGTGGCCTAGTAGACTCTACTAACTGCTTTTGCCCTCTTTCCTCATCTCTTGAAGCACAACAGAGCCCTTGATAGTCTTCCAGTGCAAATTCACGCTAGGGAATATATGTTTCCACAGTCAACGGGAAAGAACCCAGAGCCATGGAGAAGACGCTCAGATGACACAGGTAATGTTTTCTGGCTCCTTAACGTCACGTCCTGGTTCCAGCGGAAGTTGTTCAGTGCCGCACCAGCCTCCGCTCCCTATTGAGGGAAGGATGCCTGGAACCAAATGCCAGTGCCCCTTCTTAGCTGACCCTGGCCACCCCGCTTGGCTCAGCATCTGCCTTGCATCCTTAAGAGACCGTGGACTGTCCTAGTGACATTATCAAAAGCTGTTGTCATAGAACCTATCCTACAGTTGTCAAGGGTGTGCCGCCCTAGCCCGACCTTCTCCCAGCTGAGTCGTGACGCGTGATGTAAGATGGGCGTCTCTCCTTCATCTCTTAGGGATACCAGCACATTTGGAGCCTCCCGGTGGCCCCGTTCTCCGACAGCGCGTACCATTTCCGGGTAGCTGCACCAGTAAGCAAGCTCCCCCCCCCCTTTTTTTTCTTTCCAGTAGGAAATTAAACTCTCGTTAGAAACACTAACGCTACACTCCTTACATTAACTTTCTCTTTTCCTGTTCCCACAGGATTTAGCCGACTGTTCGACGGACCCTTTTTTCGCTGGGATTTTCTTCACAGATTACTTTTTTTATTTCTATCGACGTTGTAACTAATTTATTCAAGTTTGAGGGCGTTACCATAGGAAAGCACTGAGAGACACAGTTAACAGAAGCTGGTATTTCCTCTCACAACTTTGTTTACTTCTCTGTCAAGCAAGCACATCGTTTTCTGAAGGACCCTTTCAGGTTTGGCCTCCAACGGCTTCTAATGAGGAGAATAAAGTGTTTGCCAGGGACTGAGAAAATACGGTGTTTGATTTTTGTCACGAATGTGAAGGAAACATTTTTCTGGTGTCTCTGAAGACACGGCTTCTCTTATGGAAGAAGCTGTGAGGTCAGAATAAGCCTGTCTAGTCTTACTCGGGCTTATTGCAGTTTTAGGCTTTTGAGAAGAAAGACCACATTGACTTGGACCCATTAAATATAGAGAATCTGTGACAGGGTTGGGGAGGTGTGGAGCTGAGGGAGGGGATGAATGATGCTGATCTTGAATTTAGGCAAACTGTTGTGTGCATGCAAGTGTCTTATATATGTGTGTGTTTACATATACATATATGTAAGCATTTGAGTACACATATACATACACACACATACATTAAAGTATAAATCTGGCTCAATAATGAAATCCTTTGCTACATTTGAAACATGCAGAATTTTCTGTGTGAAGATGACAGAAGTCTCTATTTCCAGAGCCTTGTTCTGCCTTATGGTGCATCCCCTTGGATGTCAATGCCGGTGCCTACAACTGTCTCCCGCCCCTATTTCTGTCCACTGTCCCCAGGACTCCATGCAGGGTGGCATAGGCTCTTATCTTGGGAACAGGGAATGAGAGAAAGGCCATCTTTTGGTGGCAACCACCTCCTGATCAGTTTCCATTGTGCTGCTAGCTTTTAGAAAGCTGAGGGCCAATCCTCACACACTGCAGTCCACAGCACAGGGCCGTGGACTGTCAGGCTTTCCTTTAAGCCACTCCAGTCAGCGGGTCAGTGAGAATGAGGGTATCTGATTTTTGATTTTCTTTTTAATCTTCACAAAGGTCATCGAGAGTGATAATACCTCTACTTTGAGATTACTATGAAAAATGTGTCATATAGATACTGTGACCCTGACAATCTAGTGAAGACTTGATCACTCAGAGGCACTTTGAAATAAACTTAACACAAAAGGAGTTTCACATAGTGATGGGTTAGGAGCTGAGATTCCGTGGCTGACCGGCTCACCCAGGAGTTCAGATCCTGGCTTTATCCGTGTCTTCTTAGACAGGATCCTTAACTTTCCTACGTCATTTGAGGATCAGGTGACTGGGGATATTAGAAAGCTTGAAGAAGAGACAGCGAAGATAGGTTTCTAAGTAAACACCGGCTATTCTTGAAGTCCTTGAAGATTTCTGGACGGATGACAGTGGGATTACCAAGGCACCCAGTAACTATACACAAATAATGAGATGTTTTCATCAACCAAAACCCAAACTACACACAGAACACGGGCATTCACATTGTGTCAGGTTTAACTCTCCTTTCTGAATTTTGAAAATAGCTTCTCCTTTACTAACCGCGTAGCCCTTGGGCAGCACAGGAGAGGTAGCTAATTCTTGGGAGCAACATTCCATGGTCCCTCAGTTTCCTATTCTCACCTTCAAAGCTGCTTCTCCTTGACTGTGGCATCAGCTCGACCCCACACAACTTGACGCCAGGGACTTGACTCCATTGTCTTAATAGACTCAGGTGGTGGTCATGGGAGACAGACCCACCGATTTGACTTTTCTCATAAAGAAATGTTTGTCTCCACATAAATCCTATGTCTTATCCAGACCTTTGTGTGGCAGACACCATGGGCAGTTTCCATGTCTGCTGTAGATCAGTAATGCTGTCCCTAAGGCAGTTTCTATAAAGAGAGTACTGTTTTGCATTAACCTCCATTTGAAGCTCGAAGCGCTTTTCCCCACAGAAAATGTGCAGAGGAGTGTTAAAAGTCTTGGGAAAGGACTCGACGCAGCCAACAGACGTTTGGTGATCTCTGGCACACTGACATCGGTTATTGGGTGAACAGTTGCTGCTGGGAGGGTCTGTATTTGAAGTGCCCGTCCAGCTGAGAGTCGTCCACTGGGAACCATTGCTGCCTCTGTTTCTCCTCATGCTGGAGGGTGACTGGCTTTCCAGCTGAGCACTCCTAGCCTCTAGTAATTAAAACATCTTTAACAGCTTTTCTCAATCTCATGATCCGTGAGGACAACAGATGAGTCCTGAAAGCATATACATTACACACACACACACACACACACACACACACACACACACACACACACATCTGTAGCATGTCTCTGTGAAGTGTTGACTAAAATTCAATATGGCATCTTGCTTGTCTGGGCCCCAAGAATGGAAAAGGTTATTAGTTCCAAAGGGGGTCTGAATAAAGAAATGAAATTCTAGGTTTTTAGCTAGTAATGAGGTGTCAAAATTACTTAAATATGAAAAGTGCAGCATTGTCATATAAAGTGTGGCTAACGGGAGAGGTGGGTATGGAGAGGTTGGAGTAAAGAGTGCCTACTGTACACGTGTGTTCCAGTCCTCAGCATCCACACAGAAAGCCAGGCATGGATGCATGCATGTGTTAACTGTGCCCTGGGAGGATTGAGACAGGCAAATCCTTCAAGCTTTCTGGCAAGCCAGCACTGCCAAATGGATGAGCTTCCAGTCCGGTGAGAAACCCTGTCTTAAGGGCAGACAGCGAAGGATGAGAAATGCTTACACACTGATGCCTTCCACTGGCTCAACGCAATGAATACAAACATCTCTCTCTCTCTCTCTCTCTCTCACACACACTCACACTCACTCACACACACACACACACAGAGAGAGAGAGAGAGAGAGAGAGAGAGAGAGAGAGAGAGAGAGAGAGAGAGAGAGAGAAACTGGGAAATGGGTTCATAGAAACTCTCTGTATTAGTTCTGATTTTTCTGCAGGTGTAACTGTAGTAAAATCAGTTTACTTTTGAGGCATTCTTAGAGTAGAAGCACCACACACTCCCTAAACGCCACTGCTGAGACCATGGTGGAACTTTAGCCTGGAAAAATAAATTTCAGGCCTGTTTTAAGTTTCAAGGTATCTTAACTCAAAGTATCTTAACTCCCTGCTTCGCCTATTGCTTAAGGTCAGAGATTCTGTGTATCAACCTAATTAATCCCCCAAAATAGAGTATTATAAAACAATCACCCAATATGAGCAAGTACGATTCTAATAACTTTGGTGAGTTCTAATAAAGGTACGTGAGTGTTGGGGCTTGGTCTGCTGCCGCCACGAATTCAAATGCTGAACACTGACCCCTTAAGACTTTGAAAGCTATCTGATTTTTAAAATAACAGAACCACAAAAATTCATCTATAACAGTTGGGATGGAGACAGCCAATGTTCCAACAACAATAACCATAAGGAGAAGGAAACATTTTTAAAAAGGTAGGTTACTCTTATTAGATTTCCCTTCTTTTTTCCCATACAATTTTTAACATTATTTATCTTTGACTTTTATGTGTGTGGGTAGGTATAGTTGTGTGAATTTCTGTGCCCCATGGGTGTGCAGAATTCCGCAGAGCAGATGAAGGTAACAGGTTCCCTGTAACTAGAGTCACAGCTGGAGTTGTGAGCTGACGTGTAGGTGCTGGGATTGAACCCAGGTCCTTTGGAAGACCAGCCTGTGCTCTTCACCTCTGAGCCATCCATCATGCTCTCTTTTTAAAGTAGAATCTCGGGGTTGGGGATTTAGCTCAGTGGTTAGAGCGCTTGCCTAGCAAGCACAAGGCCCTGGGTTCGGTCCCCAGCTCCGAGAAAAAGAAAAAAGAAAAAAAAAAAAAGTAGACTCTCACTCTACAGTCTAGCCTAGCCTGAAATTTTGGTGACCCTTCTGCCTTAGGCGCCCAGGTTCTGGTAATAGAGGTTTGACCCATGATGCCTTGCTCCCACAGGATTTATGACTTTCGTCTTTAGTGATAGAATCTCAGAGGTACAGTAAGTCATGAATCTAGTGAACTTCAAAAGAAAAGCCAAATCAGCAATTCTGTTAGCACTTTCCAGATCTCTTGTGTGATCTCACAGCCCTGTGACTTGAGAGCACAAAGAATCCTTCCTGCCTCCTATCTCTCTGGGCACAAGAACGAGCCTAGCCGGCCTCTCTCTGCTAAATGTCATCCCCATCCACTCCGTTATATCACTTACCCTTGAGATTTTCTTCTGTCTCCTTGGCTCTTTAGAATTTATGAGAGACCACCAACTTAGATATTGACCCACCAAATAAACCACTAACACGCTAATGGCTTGAGTAAGGGGTATTTCTTTGGGACCTGTAAACTAATTAGAGGCCATTAAGTCATGATATAGAGTGGGGGAGGAGTGAGGAGGGACGGAGAAGAGATGAGTCTCCTGTCACCAGCCACTAAGTTCCTTCTATTTATATTGCCCTGGAGCTTAACAGCTCACTCAGGAATGCTAACCATCAGACTCACTCAGAGGAACACTCCAGTAAAGTCTTCACTTGGCAAAGCTAAAAGTCTTCAAGGGCACGCATCATTGATTTCTGCGTCTGATTCTAAAGGACCAGTTGAGCTCTTAAGAAGCACCCGAGGATTTAGAATCCAGTGCATTTTTGATGAGAGGTTGTTTAAAGCCTGTAGAAACTTGGCCTTAGAGTCTGCCAGTTTACCAACACTGTTGCTAAGATGTATCCATCCCTTCTTGGCTGGCCTCCACGGACCCAAAAGTCTCTGTCAGTTCTTATGACATACAATTGAGAAAGGGACAGCTGCCAAGGATCACAGTCTCAATCCTTCAACTTCTTTATGGCCCCACATAAATATAAAATGAGGTCATATTTCAGAAAGATTCTTGATAACGTGCCTTAACCAGAGTTGACCTTTCTAGCCAGCTTTAGTGACACCCAGCTGACTCTATGTTTGAATGCGAAATAATCAGGAGGCCAACTGAAGCTCAGAGCCAGACGGCTTGTTTGTGCTAGCCCTGGCTCAAGGAATTATCACTGGTCTCATCCTGGATAAGTCACTTGCCTCCTGTGCGTCCCGCTTCCTCAAGGCTAATCAGCTGGGTAATAATAATCTTCTCTAGCACTTAGGGTTGTTGCGAACATGGGAGAAAATGGATATCTATGCAGAACTTCGCTGTAAAGAGGAAGGACTGTGTGCATACAGGAAGTGTTATTTGGTCTCTGGCGAGATATTAGCTTGAAGAAGTAAATAAGGCACAGGGTTCTCCCCTTTTAAAATGAGATTCCGTTTGTTTTGTTAAAGGGAAGCTACTTACGAGTCCATGAGCGATCTTTTTCAGCTAGAGAATATGTTTCCTAGACCATAATAACGATTAACCAACATTTAATGAGAAGCGAATGTATCCATTGAAACACTGTCCTCTTATGCCTGGGCAGTAAGGAAAGAGGGCATACCCACACACACCAGAGTTCACTTCTGTCTTCCCCTGGGATTGGATTTAATTGCTAATATTTGGGATCAAAATATTGTTATGTTATTACTGCTTGTATTAAGAGGTTAGTATTCTTTTTTCCTCAAGGCGTATTAAAAGCAAAAAACTCTCTTAAGACTTCCAGTAGAAACTATGGCGACTCAAATGTCCTGTCTGTGCTGAGATTCCAGAGCACTGCCAGCTACGGTTTATTACTCTCCTCATTTATATTTATTCTGCTGCAGTTATTTCTGTGCAGGGCAGCTGCATGGGCATTGGAACTGGTTGCACGTTGATCTCGAAACCCTTGAGCAATGTTTCCTATTGTGTTCCAACTCTGAATGCCTCGGTCAGTAATCACGCTGCTGTGGTGTTTCCACTGACGTGAACTGTCGGTTCTCACGGCTGCCATCCTCCACAGTTACCCAGAAACAGTTCCTGTCGAGTGTGGACGATGTTGGCTTCCAGAGCAGTATCTAGAACTGTGTATGACAGAGAAGCCACTCAAGATGGTACTGAATAAGGAAAGGACTCTTCTTGCTCTTAGCTCCTAGAAGTGAAAGAAGAAATTAATGAAACACCTCAATGAATACAGAGACCCGACTGCATGCGGTTTACCTCCCCTGTTCTGCAGGTTGTTCGCTCCCCTACACCTATGCATGACTTTGTATGCTGGGCTCTGTATGAGGTACTAGGGAACTGCTAAGCTTGGGGTAATGGTTGACCCTTCTGAGGCATTGTGGGATAGCCAGATACCTACACACGACACCCTGACACCCTAGCACTGGCCTTTGCGCTGTGTGAGAGTAGGGGTAGGGAGATAAATGCTGCTTCTCAGGAACATGCAGAAGATGGAAGGTGGAAGAGGAGAGACTTCAAGCAGGAAGAAATGTCTGAGCTGTCGGGTACCAGATGATAAAGGTGTTTGCTTATGTTTTAAACACAGGAGTCGGGGAAAAGGGAAGTTCACACAAGCCTGCTTGTTTAATAAAGACTGATTTTAAAGGCTGAGCGGTAGTAGGGTTTATGCTTAGGGTGTTTGGAACTCTGGCTTTGACCCAAGTCACAGGAAACAAACCAACAGACTTCAAGTGCAGCAAGGACTGATAAACCGATTTTCTCCTTACCCACCCTGCTCAGGCCTTCTGTTGTCTCCTTCCGGGAGAGGGTCTCTTGCTTCTAGAGACCCTGCACCTTCCCCCCCCCTCCCGTGCCTACAACCCTCCCAGAAGATCCCAGGAAACTGTGAGAAAAACACACTGTACTGGGTGGAGTACGGGTGACTCAGGGAGCTGGCGAGAGACGACGCTGGGTGGGGAGCCCCGCCTGGGGATGGTGACTCATTCACAGGTGGAAGAAGCTTGATCAAAGGTGCAGTGAAGCAAGGTGGATGCATGGGTCTTCAGTCACTCTTCCCACTGAAAACAGAAACGTCTTTCCTGCTGCGGGAGGTTCACTTGTTCCTAAGTGCTCTAATAAGAAGGTCTCAGAGGGACCGCAAAAGCCCCTCAGCGTGGCTTCCTTGCTCTGTGGTGGAAGCACCCTGCTTCTTGTCTCCAGAACTATCTTGGTTCTCCATCTCTGTGAACTTTCAACGCCAATCCCATCCACTCACTAACGAGAAATCATCACCCACCCGAGCGAGGAAGAAACTGTAGTCCTTGGGCAACAGCGCTTAGCTCACAGACGAAGGCACCCTGCGCTGTAGGACTCAAGCAGCCTCAGTGGCTGGGACCTTAGTGTCGTGTGCACCGCTTCCCTGACGGAGGAAAATGAGGCCATCCCAAAGGCAGGGTTAGGAGAAAGACAGATGTCTACGCTAGATATGCCCTGAGACTTCGCAGTGAGACGCACTACACCATGGCTGTTTTGTTCTTTAGCCCGGATTGAATTTAGATCTTGGCACGTAGCCAGAAGACTTAGGCTGAATGCAAGCCTTTATCGAGGCTGACCATTTCCCACACAGGATGTGCGGCGGCTGCTCCCAGCTCCTGAGACCTTGTTTCTGAGTGTTCGCTGCTCTGCAGGGTGTGGAATGTTCGTGAAGTTGCTCTTGCCTCAAAGACCGGGTTGCTTACCCGTCCCTCCTCCTAATCACTAGGTTTGCTGTGAAAACTGGATAAAGCTATTGTCATGTCTGCACAGTGTTTCTCGTTTTACAGTTTTCTTTCTATTTTTCTTCAAGGAACAAACACCTATCCTACAAACATGTGAAAGGATTCCACACTTAATGTAGATTATTGTATAGCTCAACTTTACGTGGAGCAGTAGACAGTCACTAGGGGCTCACTCCGGTCTCTTTCTCCTTTGGGGGCTACATGGCAACTTGCCTTCTTCTCTTTACCTGGGCAGTTTATTCTTGCTCATACCAAGTCTCTCTGCTCAATATTTGCATGTATCCATTATGGCTATCCTAAAATGTTGCCCAGACCCCAAGGTCCCACTCATTTCCAAGTTGGTTCTCCAAGGCCAATGTCTTTCAGGCTTCAAATTCTATGAAAGAAAATCTGACTTGGGCTTTAATCAGCTATGGCCACCTAAAAGGGTCACATGGTCTGTATGACTGCCCTGTGCAAGCAGGATTAAGTAGTGGACAGATTCTCTAAGAAGAGAAAGTTGCAGAAAGCATTGGCATCTTCAGTCCAGCCTCTTAATTTCATGCTCTGAGAGGTGGAAATTAGCATTGTTTCTATTTTATATAAGACAGGGTTGGTACGATAGCTAATATCAATTTGACAGAATCTAGAAGTGCCTGTGTTTCTGGGCTTGCCTGAAATATATTATTTAGATAAGGTTAACTGAGGTAAGAAGATCCATCCCACAGTGGGCAGCACCATTCCCTAGGCTAGTCTTGGACTGCATGAAAAGAAGGGAGTGGAGGCACTATGACCAGATGCCACAAGTTCCTGCCGGCATGATTTCCCTGCCTTGACAGACTGTGGCCTTGAACTGTGTTCCAAAAGAAGTCCTTCCTTTCTTTGGTTGTTTTCCTCAGGTACTCTCTGTCCCAGCAGTGGGGAAGGTAACCAGGTAAGTATCCTGACTGACGCTGTCCATGGCATAGATAACAAATGGGGCACATGGTTCTAGAGAGGTTTGGCTAAGGCAGTGGCTCTCAATCTTCCTAACACTGCGATCCTTTAATACAGTTCCTCATGTTGTGGTGACCTCCACCCATAAAACTATTTTGTTCCTAGTTTATAACTGTAGTTCTGCTACTGTTATGAATCATCATGCAAACATCTGATATGCAGGATGTATGAGTTACGGCCCCAAAGGTCTTGCGACCCATAGATTGACTGTGCTTAATGGGCTAAGACAATGGGTGGATTGATTCTTAGTTGATGAGTCTGGGACAGGTACTCCTAACCGAGTGGTGGTTTGAGTCATAAAATCTCCTGTTGTGTTCCCGTAAACTTAATGTTTCTACTCATCCGTCGCTTTCTGGATCCTGCTAAACTGGGGTTTGAGGGAAAGGAGCAGAAAGGTCACTCGTGGCCTCACAGAATTGTAAGATTCCAATTTGTCTTTGATGTGGCCTGCTTAGGAGTCTCAGCGCAGACCTACCTCCAATGGTTCTGAGAAGTCCCAGGTTTTGGCATTGGTGTGTAATGGTCTGTCCTTAGCTGTGGTGTGACGCGTCACTACCATTGCCAAAACTATTGGCTCATCCACTGGTACCTACCAAAGATGCCACAGCAGACGCTTATAGTACGCTTGCTCTCAGCTGACCGTAGGAGGGAGACTTCTTCAGCCTGTGTATGCGCTCCGCCTGCCCCTCCCACCACCACCAGTGAACTAATGACTTTAGTGCCTCATCCCCACAGCACCTGGCCTGAGGCGGACTTCTTAGCAGCCTCATCTCCCTGAGAATCACACTCAAGAACAGTCAAGATGCCTGGATCCAGGGACCATCTGACAGCTGCATTAGTCAGTGTTATGCAAGTCTCCCCCAGCGAAGCGGCTTCTTGTTCTAGATCCAAGCTGATGGGTCTTCCCTTGCCTTTTCCAGTAAGATGAACTCATTGGTCTTTCATAGGAAGGACCCCGGGGATGCACCCAAGGACAGTTGTGCTTAAATCCTAGGTTAAATATGGAGTATAATGTAAATGCTTAAATGTGAGCAGGTTGGCGCCTCCTGCCAGATTTCCCCTTGTTCTCAGTGTCTTCTGTAACCTTACCACTGAGGCGGAACAAAAGTCAGTCCCTTGGCACCTTTGAGAAGTACAAAGGAATCCCAGGACACACCTGGTTCTAACTTAGCCCCAGTGTTTCTGGGCTGGAAGGGTCCAGATTTGGCAATAGAAAACGCCATGATTCCAGAGGAGCACACAGACCCTACAGAACAGTTCTCCCACTGAGAGGCTCTCCACTTGCAAGATTTTCTCTCTTTTTGTTGTACTGCACAGGTCTCTGGCCTTTGGAGTTTCAGAACAATGCACAATGATTTAAATCTGGGCACTAATACCACATGCACACATGATAGGTTTCTTGTTTTTGTTTTTGTTTTTATTCTTGTCTTAGTCATAGACTTTCTGGAACTGATTGTAACATCAACCAAATTTAGCACCACGACTTAAAGCAGTTTTGAAATGCAAAGAAACGTTTTTGAAAATAGCCATTGACAGATGGAAACATGCCATTTTTGTTATGACACAATGACAAGTTATCAAAACATGAGTTCTTCTCATGGTTAACTTTTGACCAAGGTCATGGAAAAAGGAGATGACAAAAATCAAATGGAAAAGAAGGAATAATGGTGCGTGTGTGTGTGTGTGTGTGTGTGTGTGTGTGTGTGAATATGGGTATGTGTATGCACATGTGTATGTGCATGTATGTGTGTGGCATGTATGAATGTATGTTTGTGTGTGGTATGTGTGCATGCAGTATATGTGTCTATGGGTGTGTGTCTCTGTCGTGTATGTGTGCAAGTGCTTATGTGTCTGTGTATGCTCAGTTTAATCACTGTCTATGAAATACCTATTATGATTCTTTCACACCTAGCAGGGATTTTACAAGACAACCGAGGCTGGCGAGCCCTTCCTCCTGAATTGCTTTCTTTAGCAGTTATACTCAGACACCCTGAGCAGGAGAGACTCCAGGTCCACTCTGGTTCATTCAGATCCAGATTTAGCAATCAATCTCTCTCAGGACCAGGCAGTTTTTTTTTTACATGTGACGTTGCATTTTATTAGTTTTTTTTTTATTAGTTTTTCTGATTTTGTAAGGCAATGGCAGTCAACTAGTCCTTTACTGAGCAAAAGGAACTGTTCTCTAGCCATAACCCACTTGGATGGTTGGCACATGGTTCCCACTGTAGTCAGCTTATCAAGACTTAAAGCCGTCTATGGCAGTGTAGGAAAAGAAAAGAGAGCCCCTAGCTGTAACAGGTTCCATTCATTCAGTGGGGCTCCTCAGAGCTTAAGGCTCATGCTGATATGGCTACTTTACCTAAGAAGGCCTTTCTAACAGTTCCCGGATGCTGCCCAACTGTGGATACACTTTGAGGACAAGACTTAGCATTGTCATCACGTCCAGCCCCATATTGCTCTCCTATAAGGTGTCTGAGCATCCCCATTACAAGAAGCAGATGCAGGATCATCGAGGTTAACAGCTTGCCCATGGTTGCACAGTCAGCAAAACTTTTACAGGGGACCATCTAAATCCACCCCTGTGCCTTTTCTCCCGCACAGCCGGGACCTCCTTGGTACACATCCATCCTTGGCCTGTGACGAGTCTCAGAAAAAGCTCTATATTCAAACCTGTATTTTCAGAGTGTTCATTTACCAGCACCCCAAACACCCAAGCCATCTCTGCTCCTCGAGTCTTGTCAGATGGTCTGTTTTAAGGGATTTCACAAGACGACCACCGCTGGGGAGCCCTTCCTCCTGAACTGCTTTCTTTAGTGGTTGCACTCAAGCACCCCAAGCAGGAGAGACTCCAGATCCATTCTTACTAGCCACACACTTGCTATCTCCCTCACCTGAGTGGGGCTATAAACTCACGTGGACACAGCACAGCCATGTGCCAGAGCTTTACCAACTCCACCCCTATCCCCCTCCCCAGACCCACCAAGGCAGCTTTCAGCTAGGTCTACAGAACCTTGGCTCAGCACCCTGGAGGTACTTTGCACATCCAGATTAAGCTATAAGGCCCAGTTTCCCATGTTTTGATTATGCTCACAAGCTCTTAGTTGACGTGCAGAGGCTTGAGTATGTATGGACATATAGAAGACTAAGGGACACCTACATGGAAGTGCACAGAGAACTACAAACTACGAACACTGGTAAGAGTGAACGCTGGGCATTTATATTCGCGTTTTGAAAGAACATCAAGACGTGGAAGCTCTTTGCTTTGCCTCTCACTAACTGTATGACTTTGAGCCAGTTACGAATGCCTCGATGCCTCGTTTTCCTTATGAGAAGAGATGGTATGGCTTTTACAACCAACACAAAATGAATTAACTCTCAACAGGTCCCGGTGCCTATCAAGTGCTTGAAATGCTTAGCAATCTTTAGGTCACAAAGTTATAGTGAATACTGAAGCTTGACAATGTCCCTTAATGGCAATGACGATAATCAAGTGAACTACTTTACTAGTACTTCACTAAAATTCAAAAATTACCAGTTAAATATTTTTAATGAACACTCATCACTCTTCATGCACCGCACTCTAGTCTCCTTAGGTTTTGGGGAGGGGGTTGGGGGGTGGTTGAAAGAGGGTCTCTCTACATAGCTCTAACTCACTGTGTAGACCAGGCTGGCCTCAAACTCATAGAGATCCGTCTTAGTCTCCTTAGTTTTAATAAGGAGTCCCAGCAGCTTAAAAAGCTTAAATGACTTCAACATTCATTAAGGAATGACCACAGCACTGTCACAGCATAACCAGCAGTGACCAGTTGGGGAAGTAAGAGAAAGTAAGGCTGGGAACTGGATCCAGACCCTTGGGTCTCTGTCCTGTCAACAGTTCTCTGGCAACAGGATTTCAGACAGCCCCACCCCCACCCCCATCCCAGCAGCATCCAACTCACAATATTGACTTAGGCAAACACCACACACTGTCTTCTTTCCCCATTTGTCCCTGGGGAAAGGTTGGGAGAGTGGAATGAAAGAGAAGGAGCCTTAAGTTGAGCCAAGGTTCGCAGACCTAGCAGAGGCTGCGTGGTGGAGCTGGGGAGGGGTAAGAGAGTGGGGTTGGTAAAACAGCATATGGCTGTGCTCTCTCCAGGTGCTTTTCCAGCCCCACCCAGAGATTGCTGGTTTTATGACCAGCATGAGCTACCTGGCTGAAGTCAAAGCTACTGGAGGTTTCTGTTGTCCCGGACAAACGGAACTGGGTTACCCTGGCCTAGGGCGGGGGGCAGTGGTTAGCAGCTGACCCTCCTGGCCCACAGGACAGCTCTCTGTTTCACCTGGATTAAAAACTTTTGTCTTCTGAGAATTCTCTGGCTCTGGGCTTTTGTGCTTTTGATCAGAGCAGCCTCTCCCTGGTCCTCACATTTCAGGTAAGGCAGCTGGTATGTAACTAAGGGATAAGCAGAGAGGGGAATGAAAACCTCCCATTACCTATGGGGAGCCAGGTACGTGCACATAAACAGCAAAGAAGTGCAAATGGATGCAAGGGCGAACTCCCAAGAGTCTTCGGGGACAGTTTAACAATTCATCACTTTGGATTTCCGGTTTTCACTTAGAGCCCACGTTCATGGTCACCGGTGGCAACTGGAAAGCTCCATTCCTTAAACAGTCAGCCTCTTATCGGAAATGTGCTCACTGTACAGCTTCTCACTCACAGGCTCTGCCCTCAGTAATACTCCGCCCTCAGTAATGCAGCCAGGGATACCTGAGCCTTTGTGTGCAGGAACCCAGAAACGCTGATAATCCATCCTCCACAGCCATCCTAGCCTGGGGGGATCCGCTGCCCTAGATGCGGTGGCTTTGGATTACAGGGGATAAAGGGCTCCAAACGGCAGAGTGTGTGAGGAGGAATACGCTGTGATTGTTTGCCTGTAGGCAGGGAGCATGAAGTTAGTCCCCAGTGAACCGACTTGGGTACACTTAGGCAAGGATCAGCGTAGAAGAATGCTTATTAGAACACCTCATACACGTGGTTTCCGGCTGGCGAGCTCACACCCAAACTACAGTTTTCTCATACGTACTTTCCATCCTCCACAGATGACTGGCTCCAGCTGATTTCACTAATGACTCTTTCCCGCGTCCGCTCTTCACGATAACATACACAGGCTATTGTCTACCAACTTTAGAGGAAGCCATGTGTATTTTTACTTCTATCCCACCCTCCAATATATTTACGGAAGAGTCTGCAATAATTCACATTTTGTTCTCTGGCAATTATCTATTATGGTTGAGCAGTAATCTGACGGTATTTTTGTAAGTGTTTGTTGCTGTCTTTTCTCTGCAGCTGCCAGGACCCCATCACTGGTCGTATCTAAAGTTTAGGTTCGTGAGCAGAAGTTGCCTATTGCTTAGGTCAGTGGGCGTCTCCATTCTTCACGTCTCTTCCTGAAGCGTGTTTAAGTAGCTTGGTTCCCTTCGGTGGATGACTGGCTTCACTGAGCTGCAAAATAGGAGGCCTCCTCAGAGCCCAGATTTGAAAGTGGGTGTTAGTAGTAGCAAGAAGAGAAAGCACGCTTGGCAAGAGAGCTAAGGGTTAAAGGAGCTTGCCACCCAGCTCCAAGAAGACTTGAGTTTCTATCCTGAGAGTCTACATGGTGGGGAGGAGAGCCTACTCCATCCAAAGAGCCGTTCACTGACTTCCACGTGTGCACCATGGCATGTGTGCATCCTCATGAACCATGTACACACACACATGTACACACACATGTACACACACACACACACAATGAACATACAATGAACACATACACATGCACACACACACAAATAAATGTGAAGAAGATTTTCAAGATGAGAAAACAGCATTAATAAGAACAAGAAGCCATCCGCCCATGGGATTGCCTGGAGAGTTTTGAGAGAGGGCGCATGCAGATACCAATGCCAAGTTAGAGAGTAGTTTCAGAATCATAGCTGTGGAATTCTCTTCTCGCTGGAAATAACCCACACACATGTGTGCAGCCTAAAACCTGATTCCAGATGCATATAGAACAAAGAACCACCCCTTCCAGGCTTACTCAGCTGGCCTGCTCAACCGTGTCCTTAGCTTTTGCCACCAGCTGAAATAAAATGAGCAACTGTTTGCTCTGTGATCCAGCTTCTGCCCCGACCTCAGGAAGCACAAAGCCTCCTACCCCACCCGTCTCTCACCCCTCATCTCTTTCTTTGAAGGGAAGGAGAGAAGATCAGAGTCAAAGCCTGACCACCAGCAGGCTTGTGTCCTATGGCGAACAGATAATATTAAATCAATTATTCTACATCGTGAGGTGGTCCAACTAACTTACTTCCTCTTGACCTTGCAAACCCATTCCTATTCTTTTCAGAGTTCAGGGAAAAGTGTGAATGGGAAATCTTGGACCAGTGTCTCAACTGTCTTTCCTTTCCACCGAGGAGTCTTCCTTTCACTTCAGGACAGCCATGAGAGCACACAAGGGCTGCATCGCCCAAGGTCTATCTTGCAGCCATCCCTCAGGTTGACTTCCTTTGGGAATAAATACCAAAAGGGATCAGGCTGGACCTGACATTAGCTCTGAGACCTCTTATTGATGATTCAGAGGACAGGGCTTGTCTTCAGATGAGATGATCACGTTTCTCTGCTGGCCTTCTCAATCTCTGGAGAAGGGTTTGGCTGGAGGAAAGCCAGAGTAGTACCAGTCGAGAGAGCTGGTGGCCCAATCTTAATACTGACACTGCCCACTTAATCATCCTTTCTTCACCCTAAGATCCCACAAAAGTGATCACCACCTCTTCAGGCGACATCCCCGTTGCAGTCCTTTAAAACTGTAATCACTTCTTCCAGCATTTATTTAGCCAAATTTTGGACTAATGGGAATTTGACGGAAGCCTCTGGGCTATTTATACAAAGTGATATCTTGCCTGAAATTACCCTTCAGCACTAGAAATAACCTTGCGATCTCTATTAACATTTATATACATCCCTCAGATCACAGCACAGGGCCTGTAACCTCCTTTGTTTTAATTATACGGTCAAGGACAAAAGACTTGACCACTAATGGGAGTCCTTTAATCTGAATGAACTTGAGTCATTTGGCCCAGGAAAAATAGCACAGAGCATTGTCGGCAATGACATTCAAATCACTTCAAATAATCTAATCTTCCAGAGCTCTGTGCTTGAATGATGGGAATGAGAATTGAAAAGGAACAAAGTGGGACCTACTTTCTTATAAATGTGCTATGGGGCAGAACGGTTGCAGGAGGACCACATTCTATTCCAAGAGATCGCCCTGCACAAATACTCTGTCTGACCTTACTTCCAGAGCAGTGCTGGAGGACTGCCGGGACTGTGGGGATTTTAGTCTACTTGTCCAGGTGGTCTATCAACTAGTTTACACCACGAGGAAAGAAAAAGAGAGAAATGTGATGTAATGTAGTAATTTCATGCTGCCTCCAATAGAAGATGCTGTACTGGCTGGTTCTGTGTGTCAACTTGACACGAGCTGGAGTTATCACAAAGAAAGGAGCCTCCCTTGAGGAACTGGCTCCATGAGATCCAGCTGTAAGGCATTTTCTCAATTAGTGATCAAGGTTGGAAGGGCCCATTGTGGGTGGTGCCATCCCTGGGCTGGTGGTCTTGGGTTCTATAAGAGAGCAAGCTGAGCAAGCCAGGGGAAGCAAGCCAGTAAGTAACATCCCTCCATGGCCTCTGCATCAGCTCCTGCTTCCTGATCTGCTTGAGTTCCAGTCCTGACTTCCTTTGGTGATGAACAGCAATGTGGAAGTGTAAGCTGAATAAACCCTTTCCTCTCCCACTTGCTTCTTGGTCATGATGTTTGTGCAGGAATAGAAACCCTGACTAAGCCAGGTGCCTTAAAATTAAACAGATGGGAAATCTATGTTGTCAGAATTCTAAGTAGGGCTAAAGCCATTCTTTCTTCATAATACTGACATGGCTGAAGAGGTGTTGCCAGAGGAAAGATTAGTTTTTTCAGTTGTTCCTCCATGTCAATTACTTGTTTGACGAATCTTTAAGTACCTACGTAATGTATTATATAATGTAAGTCGTTGTCCAACGAACCCATTTGTACTGAACCTTTGCCATGATCTCCTCTCTTGTCTTCTGTACCCGTCTTTGACCTCGTCACCAGAATGCTAGCGATTATCTGGCATAGATGGTTCTCCACATGGGTGGTTACTAGGTTTTGGATGCCAGGGTTTTTTGTTATTTCTGTCATTCACATCCGGTTCTCCAAATACCTTTTCCTCCCTCCCTCCCTCCTCCCTCCCCTCCCACCCTCCCTCCCTCCCTCCTTCTCTTCTCTGTGCCCCCTCCCTCCTTTCTTACAAGGTCCTCAATCAGGACCTTTCTTACAAACTTTATCAACCATGTCTTGAACCATTAAGTGTCTGGAGACCCTAGAGCCAAACGTCTAGGTTGCAGTCCTGCCTGGGACACCTAATGACATAAACAGCATTAGACGAAGATCTTGTCTCGAACCCTTTTTCCTTGGACCACTCATCCTTGGTAGCCAGCTGTCCTGTCCTGCAAGCCTGCCCTTATATCTACCTTTGATTTCAAACATTTCCCTGTGCTGTTGCCTGCAACACTCACCAGAAGACTGATTGTTCCTGCCTCTCTTCTACAACCAGGTCTTTGCCTGGCTCTGAAAATATGCTGCAGTCCAGGCCTCCTGGATGGTCCCCATCTGTTCATTTCTGATTACTTATGACAAAAGCAAGGGCCAGCAACTGGTGTCTCCTGCCTGGGGTCTAGAAATAGCTGGTGCTCGAGGGGTGATGAGGCTACTCCAATAGCTTACCTTGACTGCAAACAATTTATACTGCAGAACAGCACGGACTAACCTTCCTGTCCTCTCTGTAAACCTCTGCTGTCCTCCCTTTTCTTCCCCGAGGGCCAATCCAAGGTGTTAACTTATGACAGACCTCCTCATTGGAATAAAGGAACTCCGAAAGAATATTGTCTGCAGATGTTCCTCTAAGATGCTGTCCTTTAGCAAGCAGGAAAATAAAGCAATATGATTTAATAGAGCCACGATGTGTAGAAGCAGCGAACACAGAGGTTCAAAGGCTGGTAGACAATGGCCTGGGTTATGACTCCATTTATGTCCTGTAATAAATAGATGGCCTTGGGCAATTGCATAATTTCTCAGTGTCCTCTTCTGCAAATTGTGATTAGTAGTAAGCTGCCCAATCCCTCTGTGCTATGGTGATGACCAAGCTGGCCGGGTTGCTGCAACCTGGGTAATTACTATTTCTACTGCCGTCATTTGCAAGGAACCCGGGGTGTACCAGTAAAGGTCGAATGTCACTGAGAAACCCAAGTAGAATTCTTTATGAACAGACTTCATTTATTTTGTGGTTAAAATAATATCTGAATGTCTGAAGTCCTTTCTTTCTACTTTGGTGTTTGGAGCTGACAAACTGTAATTAGCTTAGGTAACAATAATGTAACTACGTTAATATGATGCTTATGACAAATAAGTTAAATAGAGCATGAAATGTAGTAGAAAAGTAAGGAGGAGTATTGAAGAGGGGAAACCCAAGCTAGGGGGCTGGGTAGCCATTCTTTGAGCTTGTGTGTAGGACCTGCACGAATTACACTCTGGACAGCACGGGGCTTCCATGTTTAACAGGGTTCAGCATTTCTCAGACTCCTCAAAACAGTATGGCCTTCGTGAGGTGTATTTGTATATGTGTGTGTATGTGTGTGTGTGTGTGGGTGTCCTTAGGTACTGATGAATTTATCTCCTTAAACTGGTTTAATTCCACAGAGTTATCTGCAGGTAGCCATTGTGTCGGCTTTAGGAAAAATTTTAATCTGCCTCGTTGATTTTATTTATTTGGAAAACATTTGTAGAATCTTTCCTAAGTGCCCACTATCAAACGCACAAAGGAAACCCCACTTGATCTCATATGCAAAACCAAACCGAGATAAACTGATTGCACCTTAGAATCAACCGGAGCAATGGCACCAAGTTAGGAAGCACGCGTTATTCCTTATTAGCAGAGACTCCTAACCACCGCCCCCATCACGTAGACCCGAGCTTGGATACAACAGCTGTGACACATCTTTGGGAGTCTGGAGTAAAGAGTGCAGTCAGGCGTTCTCCTCACAAGTACCAACTCAGAGGCCTGGAGTCTGTGGACACAAAACTCAGGAGGACCTGGGACAAACTAGCGACTAAGGACCTTTCCCCAGGTTCCGGGTCCTGGGAACTCCTCTATCTGGTTTTATCCTCGATGAAGATTCAAGTTTACTGATGGCTAAAACAGAACAGGACTTTCGGCCAACCCAGTGAAAGTGGGAGGAGCTTAAAGGGAAAATGAAATAAGAAGCCAGGAGGAGAGGCAGAGGGGCGGCTCCGGTGGATGGCCACACTTGGGCTTGGGGATGGAAAGGAAGAAGCACACGGCGCCTGCTTTCCCACTGCTCAGACGACGCATCCTCTGTGTTGCTGATGTGTGCATCTGTGTGGCATTTGGCTTGTCCTAACGCCAAACTGAAGTTTAGTGTATGTTGTTAAGCCGGTCATGACTCGCAGGTAATGACAACCATTCCAGAGGCAGCTGATGGCACCTGGGAAAAAACAGGGCCAGAATTTGGAAAACCTTAGGCACATTCTTTGGAGCAGGAACACATAGGAGCAGAGAGGACTTATCGAGGAGAGAAGCAATTCGCCCGCAAGAGAAAAGAGCGGAAGTGGAGGCTTAATTTTCACACAGAGCACCCGAGGAGCCACCGAATCAAAGAGCAGTTGGTCAACAATTCAGTCAACTCTCCAATTTTCATTTTCTCCAAGTAACACTCCAGTTGTTCAGTTATCTGGGTCAGAACGTTCCCGTCGCTGCGGGGATCCAGCTCACCTTCATTTTAAGCTGCCACAGTTATTTTATTTTTGTAGCAAATATTTATTCAATACTTTCCAAGTGCCGGTCATCACAGGCACAAGAGAAACTTCCTACGGTTTTTAGGTAGCAGCCGCAACAGCAGCACAAGTGCAGGCTCTGCTTCCTGTTCCTTCTAGGAACCCAAGCGGATGCAAGCACACTGAAGGAAGGCCAGGGAACCACACAGCTCAGAAAGCCACAGAGCAGGGCTCAAGCTTGGGGCACAGTTCGAATGCAGACAGTAGCTCACCTGCAGACCATTAGTCGACTCTCCCTTTATAGTGGGAATCCGAATTTCCTAAAGGGCTTCACGGGAAGGTCAAGTTTACGAGGGCTGGTCAGCCCCTGTGGTTGTACGGGATCCCGTGATGGGATTTTAGCCCATAGTAGAATATGGTGGAAGTGATACTTTTAATTTCTAACTCTGATTGACCTTTATTTCTCATGTCCATTGCTCTCTCTCTCTCTCTCTCTCTCTCTCTCTCTCTCTCTCTCTCTCTCTCTCTTGGTGAGCCACTAGAAGACTCTGAGACAATCAGAGATGAAGAAACAGGATACCGAAACCCCAAGTGATTGTATGTAAATCATGGCTCCCATGGCTTTTTATTATGACAGCAAATACAAAACAAAACCAACCAACTAACCAAACAAAACCAACCTTCACCCTGTGAAACCGACCTCAGCCGTTGCTGTCATGACAGTACATGGATTCTGTGGGGGTGGGAGGAGTTCAAAGGTCAGCAGTCAAAAGAAACATGCAGATACATGGTACCCTATGGGAATTACTTCTGCGGACATCACTGTATTTTTGGACAGTTTCCATCCCTAAGGTCATAGGGGCAGAGCCCTGAAAGGATCAAGAGGGACCTTCCAAAGTGTGATGTTTATACAAGAGTAAAACACATGAATGAGTGGCCTGTGGCAGCGTACATCTTTAATCCCAGCAATCAGGAGGCAGAAGCAGGTGAATTTCTGAGAGCTCAAGGCCAACCTGGTCTACAGAGTCAGTTCCAAGAGAGCTAGAGCTAGCCTGTTTCAAAAAGCAAACAACAACAGCAAAAACTACAGTTGTTTCAGACATCAGTAGGACAAATGTTCACAAGTGTTCAAACATGCATGGAGAAGAGGAAATTAATCCACACCTATTCCAAAAGGCAACCGAATAGAGTCTTCACGAAACCTTATTGGCTAAACAATGAACATCTTCAGACCTACTCTGTCCTCTGAGGGCACGGCTCTTGCATGGGCAGTTTCCATTCTGCCTGACACGCAAGCATTCCTGGGGCTATGACAGTTTCTTATCCATTCTCCCCTTTGAGTATCGAGTAGAGACAATCTCACCAGTACAAGATTCTTCTGCTTCTGCGTCCCATTGCTTTATTCCTTTGATATTTGAAAAGTTTTGACCTCTGAGAGTTCAATTTACTAAGCTGAGTCCTAATCCCCTATAGACCTGCAGTACAATCTGTGGAATCGTTTGCACACTGGTGTTCATCCAAGCGGCAAAGGGTTTAGTAGTGTTGTAGTGCCTGCTGCTGCTGAGGACAGACCAGCCCTCCGAGGTAGTGCAGGGTCCCCATTGGCTTGCCCTTGGCATGGATTGGGTTTGAATGCTGGCTCAGTTACTTGCTGAAGGCCTGTTGGAGCAGCCCATTCAGGCTGGGCTGGGTGCTTCCAGGCTCCTGAGGGGACACCATGGCACAGGGCTCCAACCAATGAGCCTCTTACTTCCATCCCAGTGACCTGGCGGCCGACCAGCCAAGGGCCTGGGGAGGGGAGGAAGCATTGGTATGGCCCTGGAGGTGGAATTATATCTGAACATAAGTCTGTTGCCTCTGTGACACTGTTTTCATCAGCAAAGCACAAATTCGAAGGTAAGATTATTGGCTGGGCCTGATAGCATGTGTTTGTAATGTCAACTACGAGGACATATGGAGACAGGCAGATAGATCCCTGGGCTTCACAGTTAGCCTAGTTGGTAAGCACTAGGCCCATGAGAGACTCAAATAAACAATGCCCCCAAATGAGGTGGATGGCTCCTGAGGAATCATTCTGGAAGTTACTCTCTAGCCACTGCATGCATGTGCACATATATATGCACACATCTACACACACACACACACACACACACACATACACACACACACACACACGTAATATACACAAAAACTAACCCAACAAAGATAAGATTATTAAGCACAGGACAGTGATTGAAGAGCACTAAACTCAACTGCAGCCCCTTCCAAGCGCTGGTCCAAACCTCTCCATTGGTACAAATCCCAGGAGGCGGCCATCCTAGACTAGGGAATAGTTATTAGCTGATAAGTACTAGGACACAAGGCCGAGCAAGTTTACATTCTCCTAGAGCTAATAAAGAATGCCAGTAAGTGTGGCGAGGTGCCACACTGAGACAGCTTAGTGGTGGGGAGGGTTAACAGTGGCCTTTGCACTTCCCATAGAGACTTGAACCCTGGACTTCCCCCTTTACCAGTAGCATGAAACTCTTGACAGTTCCTGCTCTCTACTCCAGTCTACTCTGTAAAACCAAAAGGAAATCAGTACTCGTGTACATAGGCAGTGCCACAGGTCCTGGTATTGCTTTTCAGTGCTGAGAAGTTGTCGTTTGTGTTTAGTTTCAGACCCTGGGACAAGGGGGTGAGGTGCATATTTATGTACCAAAGCAGACCTGGCCTCCAGTTCCTCCCAACATCCATCCCTCAGCCCCTACTTGGCATATCCTGCCCACAACCCTGAGATGGGCCGCCCCTCCTCCAGAGGCTCTTCCCTATATAATCCAGACATTCTGTGCTCTCTCACTTGTTCCTCCCCTCCCTGCCTCCCTCCCCCTTTCCCTTCCCCTTGCCCACCCCCTCTCTTTCCCTCTCTTTCCTTCCCCCTCTTTTCCTTCTCTTCCCGCTCTCCCCTGAGGCCAGTGAATTTGCCTTAGCCCTTAGCAACCGACTGACCCCAGTTCAGGGTGTACAGCTGGATTAGTTTCTGTCCTTTATTTTTGTTAACTGCAAATAACCAAATGACTGGTGCTGGGTCAACCTAAAACTCGATAGCATGGCATTCTTTTATTTTGTCTCTTAAAACCTGTTTGGGAGTTAAGAGATGCTCTTAATTGTTTCTGTGGTGGTCAGAGTAGGAGACGACAGGATAGAATGGCCCCCCACACTCCACGGTGTGAAGAAGCACATCACTCTTGTTGTCTTTACTCTCTGGAGATGTCTGTTGGCAGCACTCATCAATTTCCTACTGAAATATTTTGCGTGTTAGGTAAAACCCTGAAAATACTCTCCGCATGCTGAAAGGCGTTTGTTCCAGGATGAGACAAGGCAGGACCCGAGCTGTTTCCTGCCTGAAAATCCAGGAATTGTTTGCAATGTTGCTGGACTCCCTACCTCTTGAGCATGACCTCCAGAGCCGCATTCATACGTCGGGAATTTCCCAGAGTGCCTTGCCAGGAATTAGTGCTGGGTTACTAGAAAATCGATATGACATATGGTTTACCTTTGTCTGGAACAGTAATTCCGCTCCCTGCCTATCTCTCCTATGCTGTTCACACCTTCTGTTGTTCATGGACTCTCTGTTGAGTGGTTCCCCCAGCTGGGAAAATATCTGGACTTAAAAAAAAAATAAACTCCTTTAAAAAATCAAAAAGCCTGCCCTGAAAACAGCGTATGTGTTTCCTTTTTGGATGTATTTATTTTATTTGCTTTTCTTCAGATGCATTATTTCTTTATTATTTGGATTGGTTTCTAGAACTCATCACGCAGGTCCCTCACTGCCTGTCTGGTCTCTCATTGCCAGGGGCTGCCCCAGGTTTAAGCCATCTTTATCCCCTTCCGTGTTCCTTTCTCCCATTTCGGGGTGGGTGTGATCTCAGCGGCTCATGACAGCTCCGAGAGTTTGTCAGAAATCCTCGCAAGCTGCCGAGAACTTTGCCTCTATCTCTCTAGGTCCGTTTGTCTCTGTGCTTTCTGGGAGCCTTTGGTTGTCTTGCTGAAAGCTCTTCTGGTTTGTGGGGAGTGAGGTCCCTGCAAAGCTCAAGAAGATCACCGGGTTAAAAGGAAAGGGCTGGGTGGGGGAGGGGAGGAAGAGTCTGGGAAAAGCATCCAGTTGGCTCTTGGTGCTTCCTGAGTTTGCACTGTGACTTCATCTCTGTACCTTCCACTGGGTCCTTGAGAGACCTCAGAGAGTTAGTTCTAGGCCACTCTCAGGAAGCAGATGACTCCCAGAGTGAAATCGTCCCTGGAAAATCCATTATACCAAGAGGGGAGAAACGTTTCAACACTCCCAAGTGTCTATTCAGATGACTTATCCTTGCCCATGGGCTTCTTCATTCTTTGAGTTTACTTTGTTGAAAATTGCAGTGACTACCCATAATCCAACAATCTAGACCGCTGCTCAATTCTACATGAAATAGGTAGCAATTGTCAGGCTCCATAGTGGAGTTTTCCCATTTCTTTAAGGAAAAACAAGAGAATGACTCAGGTTTTTATTTGAACTCCAGTTTAAACAAGGCTCATAGATCCACTGGTATTTTTCATAAAGGTTCTGAATTCTCAGGAGTCGGTTTATCTGCTGTTTCAGTAAAGGACTAGGTAGCATAATTATGGCCTCCTCCCACATCTGACAGGGGTGTGTGTGTGTGTGTGTGTGTGTGTGTGTGTGTGTGTGTGTGTGTGTAACGAGCTCATGCCCCTGCAGACACACACAGAAACACTTCGACACTTGGTTCAGGGAGGCAAGCAGAGACATGCAGTGTGGGTGGGAAGAGGTCTGAGTAGGTGGGAGGAGTGTCTTCCTTTCTCATTCCTATGACGAAATACCCTGACAGAGACAACTTAAGGGAGAAGGGGCTTGTTCTGGCTTGTAGTCCCAGAGGACTATAGTCCATCATAGCAAGAGGCTGGCTGGTCAGACTGCAGCCATACTCAGGAAGCAGAGATAGATGAATGACAGATGACAGGTGCTCAGCTCATTTTCTCCTTTTCACAAATATAATCTGGGATCCCAGGCTAGGGAATGGTGGTGCCCACTGTGGGCAGGTCTTTCCATCTCAACCTAATCAAGGTAACCTCAATAGGCATGGCTGGAAGCCTGACCTCCAGGTGGCCTTGTGTTGTCAAGTTGACCATTTAGATTGACAAGACACTGATGTATTTGAAGGGCAACTTCAGACCTGACACTATGTCAGGCAGAGAGCATGAAGGCCAGTGCTGTTACTTATTGGGTGTGTAGCATTGGGCAAGTTACTCAACATCTCTAGACCTGTTTGTTCTTCTGTAAAATGGGGAGTATTTATGGGACATGAGTAACATTTTTGTTACAAGTATCGAGTTAAGTATTCATGTGTCCACAGTAACCTTTGTAAAAGTAACTTTTATTCAAACTGTCTTCTCTTAGCTACTCATGGAATTGTTCTACTTGGAAAAACTGCCTCTGAATTCCAAGAACTAAACTACACTGACTTTGTAACTGAATGGAACTCAATGGAACTTCCCAAACTCAACTGAACTCCAGTCAGAGGGATTAAAGGTATGTACTAAGGGCATGTCTGTATTCCAGCTGATCTCACAGACCTAGGTCTTTGGATGTAATCCCTTGACAGAGCAGCCATATTGCTGAATTAAAATTCCTCTGCAAACCCTTACAAGTAGACCCCATAGATAAGAGAGAATTCAGTTGAAATGAATAAGAATAAATAATTACTGTATCTTATTATGACATGAAGTGTGTTATTTATAATATATCTTATTTGCTTTTTCTAGCTGTGTTCATTTTCTTTTCCCTCATGAAGATGCTAACAGAAGTTAGTTAACACGCACATATTTGCTTAGCTTACAGAGATCTCTTTGCCTAGAGATACAGAGAGGTAAGACTTAAGTCCAGGTCTTTGTGATCCCAAACTTACTCTTTGTTCACTACATTGCCAAAAAGTTCTTTTTTTTTTTTTTTTTTTTTTGGAGCTGAGTTCGAACCAGGGCCTGCTTAGGCAAGCGCTCTACCACTGAGCTAAATCCTCAACCCCGCCAAACAAGTTCTTAACTGCTTCAGGTAGACGTGTGCCACCTTCTTCCCTGTACGTCAGGGTTTTTAGTTGTCCATGGCCTTCCTTCACAAGACTGAACTGACCGCAATGGCAATGCTAAGGGACCAGCATTCTGGTGCTTATATAGGTATTTGATATGGTATTTGAACACGTTTAGCTATTCCTGTCATTACGTATCTACTTCCAATTCCTTGCCTTGAGAGAACTTCTATCACCCCCTAAAATCACTACCAACCTCCCAACCACCATTATTGCTACTATTGTTATTATCATTACTACTCAGCACCACAGCCATCACCCAAATCACTTCTACCATCATCAGTACCACCCCACCACCACTGTCGATATCATCATCATCATCATCACCATAATCATTACCATTGCTATCATCATCGTTATCATCACCATCACCATAACTACCAGCACCACTACCACTGCTATAACTGCCTTTCAAAACACAGCCGTTACGAATATAGTCACCATCACCATTACCTCTCAGATTCCCGCCACTGTCACAGTGTCACCATACCCCCACCATTACCATGGTCACCACCACTAATGTCTCAGTTATACTTTCTATTTCTACGACCAAAGGCAAGGTGGGAAAGAGAGGGTTTATTCGTCTTCTACATTATAGTCTGTCACTGAAGGAAGTCGGGACAGGAACTCAAGCAGAGCAGGAACCTGGAGGCAGGAGCTGATGCAGAGGCCATGGAGAAAGGGGTGCTCCTTACTGGTTTGCTTCCCCTGGCTTGCTTGGCCTGCTTATAGAACCCAGGACCACCAGCCCAGGGATGGCCCCACCCACAGTGGATTGTGCCCTCTGCCATTGATCACTAGTTAAGAAAACGCCTTACAGCCGGATCTTAACATTTTCTCACTTAAGGCTCCCTCTTCTCAGGTAACTCTAGTTTGTATGTCCAGTGGACATCAGCCTAGCAAGCTATTCATATCACCACCCAGACTATCAACCGCCATCGCATAACCACAGTTCCACCATCACCATCACCATCACCATCACCATCACCATACCATCCAAGCCACCACCATCACCACCGCCGCCATATTCTCACCAATATGAATCTTTGGCGATCAGTTCAAGTTTTATGACTTCCCAACTCCTGACTTTGTGTTCTTTTAGTCATCAAACATTTAGAGAAGTGTCTCCTTTGACCCAGAGGCTGATCCAGAGTCCACAGCATTAAAAAGGCAGTGAAACTCCCTGCCCTTACAATGTTCACAAAGACAGTCTGGGAACAAAACGCCAAACCTCTGAGGTCCCGAAGGGGAGGGCCTCATGTTGGGAGCTAGCTCTTCTAAATGGTTCCCGTTTAGGAGGTGTGGAAACGGATCTCTTTACACAGTGCTCATAGAAGCATAGATTGGAATCACGGCAGGGTCAGGCATCTTTCAGAACTTAGGTAAGCGTGTCTTTATCCGCAATATACCCCTGGGAAACTCGGGATGTCTTCTTACAAGTGTATAAGGTGCATATGAGAGTGTTAATTGTCGTGTTATTTGTGAGTGACTCACTGGAAAATCAAATCAGTCGGTATGAGGAGTTTTAAACAATGTCATACAGCTAGCATGGATAACACGTTAGAGACGCATGGGGCAACATGGAATCCAGCAACACGCAGCCATCCTGGTGCTTACTGGGGAGAGCAGAAAGCAGAGAAAGATATTCTGCCTGAATGTTACATAAGTTAAAACACACAAAAGGTTATGTGTTTTGCCAGAAACACACCCAAGAAGAAAGATGCACAACTCGACATATTAAAATGGTTTCCTAAGATAAAATGGGGGGGAATAAATACATATAATTTATCCCACACATTAATTTTTGAGTCAGATTGCAAAGACCAATGATGTCACCACAAAGAAGATTCAAAAACAAGCAAACAAAACAAAACAAAAACAGAACTCCCACCACCAGCAAAAAACCCAAACCCATATTCCAGATCCTATCTCCTGTTTCCAGCCCTACCTGCCACGCTTGGCTGTCTGTGAGGCCATGTCCTGGTAGACCCTTTAGGGTTACATGGCTTGCAGAAGTATTTTTGGAATATCACAACCCAGTTTCTCACCCCTTGTTCTGCATTCCCCATGGCAGATGGCTACTGACCCTGACTGCCCAGTGTCTGCTCCTGTCCAATTTACTGGGGAATTCGGCCCAGGGTGCCATCTCTGTCAGTCTGCTGCCTCCCAAAAGACCATCAGTTCTTGGGAAAGATTTATTTCTGCCAGACTGTGAATGCATAAGCCTCACCTGCTCAGTGATCCGAATGGGGCGTCTGGGGCAGGCCCTGGTCTGGCAGTCATGCAGAAAGGACCACGTGACTCCTGCTTTTAGTCCACATCAATGTAGCTGTGGCCTTTGGATGTCTGTGCAGGTGTCACGCTCTTTGATCATCCCAGTTGTTGACTCTAGTACAGCGGCTTCAACAGCTGAGACAGTTTCTAGATCTTCAGCAGTAACCCATCACAGAGGAGCCACAACACCATGGTGGGGCTACTGGGCTCTTGTCGAAGGACCATACTCAGTCATGCTTTCTGAGTGGGGGTTGATAAAGGCCAAACTCCCCAGTGCAAATCCATGGGGGTGACCATGGCTCAAGAGGCATTCAGAATATATTTTGGGAACTATGCGTTCTGAAAGCCAGTACAGCCTGGGAAAGCCAGAAGGAGGAAACGGTGGGGGTTGGAGGGGATGGTGGGGACTGGAGCATTCCAACTCCGGACAGAGGTCCAGCTTGCTACAAGTCGGGATCATTTGTCAGCACAGGCTTCCAGCGGGCAACATGTTTTCACTTTTGACACTTTAATTTGTTACCTTATATCCAAAGGAATATGTAGGCAGGCCTGAAAACCATTCTGATACAATTTAAAAAGAAAACCCCAAACCACTTCAGATTGTGGTCCACTCTCAGACCACCCTGTCCAAATGCCTTGAAATGAGATTTTACCATAGATCTTATTAGTGATATAGAATTATATGAATTTTAATGGTAAACACATTGACTTATTAGATTTAAACTGATCTAAGTTACAAAATGTTGTAAAATTCCTTTGCCAGTTCTTTGTAAATGTATATTTACAAGAAGTGATATATGTGTGAATGTATGTATATTAGTGATCCTGAGAGGATTCAAAAACCTCAAAAGGGGTTGGGGATTTAGCTCAGTAGCAGAGCGCTTGCCTAGCAAGCACAAGGCCCTGGTCGGTCCCCAGCTCCGAAAAAAAGAAAAAAAAAAAACCCTCAAAAGGTACAATTGGTAATGCACATGTGTGTGTGTGCGTGCGTGCGTGTGTGCGCTTGCACACGTACACACACACACACACACACCACATTTCTACAAATAGAATCAGAGGACAGAGATATTTTTCTCCACTTAGCACGGTAGAAACCTATTCATTCATATCCATCAATTCAGAGTCCATCATCCTACATGACAGCCTTGTGATTTCTGCTGTGTAGTGCACTATAACTATTTATCAGAATTCCTGTTGCTAATTATTTAAATCAGCTCCAATTTTATAGTAATTGTCATCCCATTCAGTCATTTTTTTAGCCTACTTTTCTAACTTTTTTGCTCGTGAAAAATCCTTTCACTTAGCAAGATTCTTTTTTAAAGCCCTTTCTACAGGCTGCCTTATTTCTTCTTATTACAACTCACATTGTCATTATAAAATTGTCTGCTCACTAGCCCAAGAGAGGGCCTTTATGCCTGGTGCTGGTGTTCTTGTTAGAAGGTCTTTGGCTCTTGGGGAGAGCCTTGTCAGAGCAGGTGGGAAAGTTTATTTAAACTATATTATGTATATTTATACACTGAGTCATGTGCATTATATATATTTTAACTAGATAGTGAAGAGGATTGTTTCTTATGACTATTTCAAAGAACATTATTGGATATTGTCGGTGCCCTGAGTTAATCCCAGAGGTGGAAAACATCTCTGAAGACACCATGTACTTTAGATACAAGGCCCAGAGGTCCCTGAAATGGAATTGATCTTCTCCATGTGAATTAGAAGGCACCATTAGCATTAATTAATACAGTACCAGAAGGTGCCATACAAGCTTCTAAAGCAGAGAAATAACCATCTTACCCATGTATGACACCTACGGATCACAGCAATGACTATCACTGCAGGATAGCCCCAAAGAGGTAACAGTGGCACGCATGTCTTAGCTGTAACCAACAGCTCTATAATCAGGCTTGAGACCCTCTCAGAAGGAAGGTCAACTGCCCAGGGTTAGTGGAGTCATGGTTCTTGGAGAAGAGGAACTTATAACCACCATTTTACTAAACCTGCATAATCTCTAAGGATTCTAGCTATGTCCTTATACCCACAGCTAGATGTAGTCCTGACCCCTCACTAAGGGAACTTCTCTTTGTAACAGGAAGAGACCATTACAGGAACTACAACCAATCACAATGCAGAGCTGTTGTGTCTTGTTCCAGGAGCTCCTCAAAGCAACTCCTGCCTTAAGGCTCAGGGAATGGTGTGGAATATTATATACATATCAATATACATTCTATTACATATATACCATAATTCTTTTATATATAATATATTATATATATTTTATATCATATATCATATATATCATATATCATATATATCACATATATATCCCAAATATAGATCATATATCATATGCATGATACATTTTTTCTTATATGTTGGCATATATAATTACTGAAAAAAGAGCCCATGGATTTGAAAGAGAGCAAGACAGATATATGGGAGGGTTTGGAAGGAAGAGAGGGTAAAGAGAAATAACGTAATTATATTATAATCTCAAAAAACAAAAAATAAATTTAAAACAGCTACCTGGACACTCATGTCATCAAACCGTCTCTGGGCAATGTAGGTCTTGATCCCTGCCCTCTGACACAGGCCTCTGCTGAAAGCCTGGGATCTGTCCCCGTGACTTGGTCTCTCTCAAGTTAAGGAGACAGGTACTTCACTCTGGAAAGGTCTGGGTTCCCAGTCAGTGCAAATCAGCCTTTCCCTTAGGTTGGTGAACGTTTATTCCGGCCTACGAGGCTTAACTAACTTCCCTTTGAATGTGTGCCTGGGCTTCTGGTTTGACTGGCAGGGGAGACGGATTCATTTCCAAGCTGAGTCAGATAGCTGGTCGAGGGAAGGAATGTATGTGGTCAGGGCCAGCCTCAACTGGAAAATCCTTGTCAGGCCTCCACTCAATGGCACCCACATCACCCACCACTCCCCTCATTCATCTTAGGATCCCTGCTGTCTGTATTCTTCCCTGAAGTCTGTCTAACCACCCTATTTGTCATGTATCTAAAGCTTCCAGTTAGTGACTTACCCCTCTTGTATCCCACAATAGTAACGTTTTTGCTTCATCACTTTCCCACTAAGGTAGTTTTAAGATACAGAAATTATGACAATTTCCTAGGAGTAATGAAATCATAATTTTGGTTTTTCTTTCATTTTTAATAACCTAGTTATTACTGCCTCAAACACGTATAAAGTGTAATCAATTTTTCTGTCAGGAATCCTGTGTCCTCTAGAGAGCTAGTCTTCTATCCCTTGCTTTTTTAAAGTGTGGAGATGCACAGCTCCTAGCTTTGGCCAGGCCCTTCATTGGTTTGCACTTGGCTTTTTGTCAGTCAAGCATGAAGCCCAGCCTCGCCTAGACTGAGCCTACCCTTAAAGAGAGCCCTACGCAGTGGTTCTCAACCTTCTGAATGCCGCAACCCTTCAACACATTTCCTCAGGCTGGGGTGACCCCTGACCATGAAATTATTTTGATGCCACTTCATAACTGTAATTCTCTACTGTTATAAATTGTAATATAAATACATGATATACAGCCTACCTGATATGCAACCCCTTCGGGGTCAAGACCCACAGGTTGAGAACCTCTGGTAGAGATGCTTGACCCTCATACCAAGTATGTCTTGATTTTTTTTTTTTTTGAGGGAAAAGAAAATTGCAAGTGCTACTCTACCCATGTCTTTATTTTATAGAGCTTTTTTTTCTCCTAAGGATAAAGTTTGTAGTATGCCTTAATTCACCTTACTGTTTTTCTAGATGAAGATACCTTTAGGGTCTGAGTCACAGACCATGGCTGTCCCGCTCATCAGAGAATGCGAGGGAAGAGATTTGCTGAAAGCAATGGGTAAGTGAGATCCAGGATTGTAGGCCTAGGGTGACATGGGCTAAGGGCACGAGTTTGCTAATTATGCAAAATTCATCCAAAATCCTGGCAGCTTTACCCGGGTCTAAACCTCATTTTGGTATCACTTGAAATGTTAGATGAGTTAATATGTACACGGTTCTCAGTACAGTACTTGTTGAATAAACAACCCAGAAACCAGAGTGGCTGTTGTGATTGAGGGAGACTTGGGGGCCAGCTTTTCTTCTTTAGCATCATTCAGTATACTATCCTTCAACATGTTAGTCACACTATAGCCCACAGAGCAAATGCAGGCCTCTGCATGCGAGCCAAGAATGTTTCTTTCATTTCTAAGTGGTTGCAAGGCGATCAAAAGAAGGCTATTTTGTGACTTATGCAAATGACAGGAAATTCAACCTTCGGTGTCCATAAATAACATTCTGTTGGAACCCGGCCACACCCATCAGCTCTGCCCTGACTATGGCTCTTGCTGGGTCGTAGGCGCAAGAGGAAATTGCAGTAGCAGTGAGCAGATGGCCTGGCCAGCCAAACACCCTACTGGCCTTTACCTCAAGTATGCAGAGTAGGCTTTAGGGAGTCCTAGGCACAGAGCAAAGATGAGATGTTTCTCTTCACAGGTGCAGAGAGGGTTCAGCTCTCTGTCCCTCGGCATGGGCTTTGCGTGGCTTTTGCTAGTGGGACCATTTGTCTAAACTGTCTCCTCACCTTCCATGGGTCAAAGCGAAGTAGTTAATGCTTAAGAATCAGCATCCTGGAAGGAGAAGACCAGCATTTCACGTCAGCCGGATTTTGTGTTTGAATACATCCACAATGGTTGATCTGAAGTTTACCAATTTTCATGCCAACTGCCTTTTTTTTAAAAAAAAAAAATCCTTATGACTTTGAACATCGGTTCTGGTGAGGTAACCAGACCCACAGCACTTGGCCCCTGCTCCTAGCCTTGCTACTGCTCTGATGTCTGTGCTCAATGCACAAGGAAGTAATGATTAGTCGGGGGAGGGGGTATTGATTTATTCTTCTGTCGGAGTCTTAGCTCAGAATGTATTATTTCGAAATAGTCACCACACATGAGGGATTCGACACAGAGGGAAGCTGACACCAGAGGCAGAAACCACTAGGACCGAAGAAGACTGAGCCCTGGAGAAAGATCTGACACATGTAGTTTTTTTTGTTGTTGTTGTTGTTTTTGTTTTTGTTTTTAATTTTAATAGCCTAGTGAGTGTCACAGAGCCCACTGATTTGTCTGTTTTATCCATAATCTTCTGACCTAACTATTCTCTGAGCACGGCAGAAGAAGTGAGGAACAGAGGGTATCTAAGGTGAGTTTCTAGCCAAGGAAAATAATAGCTAATGCTAAGGTGTGGGGTGACTGTCTCTGAATCCCCTCCCTCCTCTGGGTTTGCCACGGGATCCATCTTTCATCTCTGGCTTTACGCTTGGGAAGAGCTGAGTCGCTCTTTCTGTGTTGATTACACTCGGTGCCCGAGGCTAGGTCTACCTTATTCCTCCAGTGCATAACACGAGGCTGTCACAGAGCAAGTGTCTAACAAACGGAGCTCAGCGCACTGCACCCGGTCTAACTCACAGCTCTCTTGTCTCACAGGCAATTTTAGGGACCCCAAGAGAGAGGTTTATCTCCATAAAGCAAGCCCTTCCGGGGTCCCGCAAAGTCCGTATGAAAGCCCACACACGCCCTCTGCCTTGTGGTCCTTCAGTCTGCGTGCTGAGTTTTCCTCTTCATCCAAGCCAGGGGAAATCTGACCGATAATGGGAGAAGCGCTCGCTACAAGAGGTTTAAACAAGAGCACAGAGCACAGAGCACAGAGCACTGCAAAAGCCCACGTTCAGCTCCGGGCAGGGCCCAGTGTGCGGGGAGTCTGAAGAGACAGGCGGCATCTCTCTCCAAGTGACGCGTGTGAACATTAAAGACAACAATGCCCTTCAAAACAGTTTGCATCCCATCTTTAACCTTCAAATTGGCAGTCGGTTGGTCTCACACCTGTGCCCTCCTTTTTGCCCTTCTTTCTGCCTCGCCAAGTCACCAACTTCTCTTTTTTCCAGTTGTTTTTTTTTTTTTTTTTTTTTTTTTTTTTTTGTGGTCTATGACTTGGTGCTGAGCCAGACATATCTGTGAATTTGCATGTTGTGGGGTCACCCCTAGGCTGGCTTCCAGGGCCCAGCATGGTAAAGAACTTATTTTGGGTAGAAAGCACGTTGAGTCAGAAAGTGTTATTTTTACAGTCCTTGTTTTTATTATTGTAACCAAATTCCAGAAACATACTTGGACTGAGGCTTCAGCCTGACGCACAAAGGCCTTACAGAGTTCTTCAGGCATAGTACAATTTTAGCTCAGGCCAGCGGCCGCCGTTAACAAAGCAAGGAACCTTTCCACTGTGTATTCTCTTCCCTCTCTGAGCAGAAAACAAACTTTGGGTTGTCCTGGGGTTTGTGGGTCGCTTCTTTTGCCCAGAGAACTGTAAGGCTTTGCTGTATGAGGGAGCTAAGCTCATGGCTAAAACAGGCAGCCCTAAACTGGCAGCATCGGGCATCAGTTGTTCCCACAGTCGCTTCCAAATCAGGCCCAGACAGGGCTGGAAAACACATTCTTTCTTCTTTACCTCAGTTAATGTGTGTGTGCGTTATTCGTGTTGACACTGGGACACAGGGGAGAAAGAACTTGAGGCTTAGATAGCCGTCCAAGGATTACCTCACAGTTACTGTCCCCGATGTGCTTGTTCATATATTAAAGTCTCTAATATCAGTACAATCATCAAATTCGATCATACTCCATCATTTAATTAGCGATTTTTTTTTTATTTCTGAGGTAACACACAAAATTAACAGGTGTGAGACAACCAATGGTGTCTCAGATTTAACACTAGGATATCCGATATTGGTGCTTGATCTGTGCCTGCGGTTGGAAAGCCCAAATATACCTGTCATAGTCTATGAAGTTCCTAAGTTGTGGTGTTCCTATCTGAAAGTCCACTAGTGTCACCCCTAGTTTTACTGTCCATGTGTCTATGCTCTCTGTGTCACACAGTTAACATTCACTGAGCTCTCCCTGACCCTGGGCCTTAGCCTAAGTACTTTCCCTTCTCTCCTCATTGTCCTATAGAGATGCTGTTATGACCCTGTTACCCACGTCTGGTGACATCCAGAGGGTCAGTGAGTCTGCACCAGTCCTCCTGCATTTTTAACCACCTGTCTTCCTGAGTCAGATCCTGTTGCTGAGTTTTGAGCTAATTTAAAACTCTCTCTCTCACACCCGCCTGGTGACTGACTGTGTGGAAGAAGGCTCCAGGAGACAGCATCGGACAGGAGAGATGTGTGGCAAGGTAAGAAACTGGGATCTTAACTGCTGATTCAGATTTTATTCTCAGGAACATCTTTCTTCTTCAAGTGAAAGTTTTTCCTTTCAATCTGTATGAGCCTTTTTTTTTCCTGGCTAAGCTAATACGGGGCTTCTTAGAGTATTTTCCAGTGGTCAGTTTGCTTAAGTTTTGAGACAGAGTATCACACTCTGGTTAAGGCGCTGACTTGGAGCTCACTATTCAGGTTAGGCTAGCCTCGAACTCACAAAAGCCCTCCTGCTAGCTTACTCAGTACTGAGACTACAGTTGTGAGGAGCCGCTGCACCTGACTCCATTTTAATCACTAAACAAATGTGTGGGTTTTATTTTATTTTTGAGATAGGACATTACATAGTCCAGGCTAGCCTGGAACCTCCCACCTCTACCTCCCAAGTGCTGGGATTATAAAACAAAGATTTTACCCACCTTGCCTGACTCTGTTTTTTTAAATATATATATATTGCTTTTTGAGATAGGGTCTTATGTAACTCAGGCTGGCCTGGAACTCCTGATATTCCTCCCCCCACATTATTTCAGGTGCTTAGGTTAAAAGGGCCAAGGCACGACCTGGCCCCATAGTCAGCTCTAATCTCTGAGCCCTCGGTTACTAAGGGAAGCAGTCTAAAGAGCCGTATTACCCAAGGTTATATTATGCAGGGACCCATGATGTACTTAGTCAGACTCAAATGTTAGTTTTTTTCAAGTAGTCACAGATTAGGACTGAAGTATATAGTCATGAAATTAGTTCTCAGACACACTCAGACAGGTTAACAAACAGGCCACTACACTGTTCCTAATCCGAAAAAGCCTCTTGTGCCCCGGCTGAGGTCCCCTGAGAATCCTTCGGTTTTACTCTTTTCTGTTTTGTGGTAGAACCCAGTGAGCAGCAGCACAGAGGCTGCAATGAAGACAGCAGGTGAATAGCCCCAGTGAGGAGGAGGAGGAGGAAGAAGAAGAAAAGGAGGAAGAGGAGGAGGAGGAGGAGGAGAAGAAAAAGAAGAAAAGAAGAAGAAGAAGAAGAAGAAGAAGAAGAAGAAGAAGAAGAAGAAGAAGAAGAAGAAGAAGAAGAAGAAGAAGAAGAAGAAGAAGAAGAAATCCTTAAGAGAGACCAGCCACTGAGAAAGTGAAAGCAGGAGCTTGCCCCTTGGGCTGGTTGGCTGGGCTTTGGGAACTAAAGGGCACAGTGGAGAGGGTCAGAGATGGCTGTTCTGTTTGAGAAGGACTGCCAGTCAGGATAGCAGACCATGAGTGTCAGGACTCTGGCCAAGGGTGGCCCAGACAGCTGTTTCTGGGCCACTTGCCAGGGCTTTGGTGGCAGGGGGCCTGGATCCCAGTTTGGCTCCCATGAGGCCTTTGGCTCAGCAGCTGGTGAGTGCCCGGCCCAGCCCAGTCTGTTGCCGAGACCCACATGGCACAAGCACCATGCCTGACTGTCCCCTTTAGGAGGTCAGTAGGGCTTCTGTCTCAGGACTAGCAACAGTGCAAGTACTTCTCACAAAACCCAGTTTAGGGTTTTGAAAGCAAACCTTTCCTTTCTTTTTCTTTCAGTTGTAAAACTTTTATGTGTCTGTGTGTGGTGGGGTGTACACAATACTCCAATTTGTCTGCTTTAGACTCAAATATGTAGCCACAGAAAGATATACTTACATATTTTGTTAATGCATTTTATATTTATGGACTTACTTCCATAAGCCAGATGTTAGGTTAGATGCTGGGCATCAAAGAAAATCCCAGGATCTTTTGTGAGGACAGTTCATAGGCAACAACGGTCCTTGACAACCAATCAGATGCCCACCACAGTTCTTCACCTAACAAAGATACACGGCAAGAAATCCTAACACAGGTGCTCTGAGATCACCGAAAAACAGCCAGATGTGAACACCTGGGGAAGGCCTTGAGGAACAGTAGTCCGTCGGATGGAGTTTCAAAAGATTTATTTATATCCTAATCTTAAAGCAAGTTGAGATTTATCAAACAGAAACCATAAAGCATCTAAATCTTGACTTAATTAACACTTTTAGGGAAAAAAAACCCACAATGTTAATGTGTTTGTATAAATCTTAAAAGCATGTCATCAATTACACACACACACACACACACACACACATCTGCAGCACACAGATGCAACAAAAGAATTAAAAATATAAACAGGAAAGAGACAAGGCAACTTTAGTCAGTGATGGATGACCTTTGGGAATCAGATGGGGAAATAATGTGGAAATAAACTAAGACGTTCCAAAGGTTCAAAGAGCCTATGCCTCCCATCTGTCATCTCATTAAAGACAGGAACAAAACAAACACACTAAGAAGTTTAGCAGCCACTGGATTCTGGCGATGTGAATTAAGGGTACTTGTTGTATTGTAAGATTCAAATGTTTCATAATAACATAGAAAACCGAGAGAAAAACGAAGTAGACAGAAGTTTCTTCTATTTAAACACAAGGCACTGGTGCAGCAGAGCCTGGAGCTGGCCGTGCACTGTGGAGGGCTGGGCTGCAGTACAGAGCACCAGTGCTTGGATTAGTGAATTTACTTATGCCTAAACTTTTTTTTCCTGTCTCATACCCGGCTGGGTTTTTTTTTTCACCCACTTGGGGAGAAAGATCCAAGTGTCACCTTTGTGTCCCAGGTGTCACCTTTGTGTCCCAGAGCTAGCAGTGTCTTGCTCACATTAGGAATTCACTAAATACATATGGGAGAAGTGACTTCCCTTGATCTCTGTCTGCTGCTGCAGGTCCCGTGCTGGATGCTGTCCTTGTGCCATTTGGACTCGGGGAGGTGATCAAGGATGTTTGACTAGACTGGACGGCCCACAGTGACAGGCATTCATTGTGAACAATATGGCCGGAGAGGGCGTACAGTAGTGAACTTTCCCGTGCATTGATGTTTTTCTTTGGGGCAGGAGATTGTTCACCCTGGAGACTTGACTGAAATAGGAATCTCGTGACGTGAAGGGAGCACCTCCTCAGACATCACCCTGGGTTGTTATGTTGGCAGGTTAAAGTTATCAGATTGGCTCTGGTGCTTGGCTAAACCGAGAAAAGTCAGATCGGTGATTGTCAAAGAATGCGTCTTGGAGGAGGGAAGGTATGAACATCCAACTAGAGGCTGGGAAGAAGCGTTTGCAAGCTTCGTGAGCTGTCTACTGAAGGACGCTGAGCAGGGCCATTCAGAAAGAGAGCGGGGTAGTCAGCGGTGACAATGGATGGGAGCTGCAGGACTAGGGTGTGTGGTGTGGAGGGCAAGCCTCGGCTGATTCACAAACCCAACTGCCGCTCACCCAGCTGGGACTCTTGGTGAACGCCATCAGGATCAAGATGAAGTCACTTAACTCCCAACCTTCACAAAATGGAGGAGCTTGAGACATCAGATCCAGCACATGTCTGTGATTTAGAAGCCATAAGGGATTCTGTGAAAACCACACTGTGGCCCAAAGGCCTCCTCTGCCACTTTACAAAAGAATATTCCTCAGGGATGTCTGCCCAGCAACCGCCCATTCACCTTTGGGCTCATTATTGATCCTTCTAGCCAAGGGTGCTTGTTTCAGAACGACTTACGTAACCTTCCTCCAGCTTCTAAAAGTTTTGCGTTGCCTTAGTCTCTCTGGATATGTCTGCCATCTGTCCTCAGACACGTATCTCAGATTTAAAATCTTCTGCTCCTTCTGGAATAAATGTGTTTCTTTGGAGAGCTCCTCTCTCTGCTATTTTGGGTAAACAGCTTTCGTAGTTTAGGAAACAATAAAAAAAAATGAAAATAATTTTTTTTTCTTTGTGAATGCACCTACCCTGCCCAGGAAAGGTAGCAGCAGTCTGGTGGCCTTGGTATCCCTAGGAAGCCTCTTGATTTCCAAATGACTCCCAGTGAGAAAGGCAGCCACAGAGGCGTAGGTCCTGCCTTTGCCTTCCTAGGGCTGTTTAGACTTAAATTAACTGCTCTCCTTGTGTTCCTAGTTTTTCATAGTTCCCTCTCCTACGGTCTGTAAAGATTGTCTTGCCCGTAGGTTGGGGGAGGATGGGCTGGAAGCAGATGGTAGCGGAGGTCACACTTCATGGACACATGGCCAATTTTTTTCCTTCTTTTAACTGTTCTTGCAGACTCAGAGTTACCGGTATGTCAGCCATGTCCTTCCCAGGGTGTGTTAAGAGGACCCTTCCAGGGCTCTCCACAAAATGTCTTTCTGCTCGAAGCACTATGGGTTACTCATCTGTTTGTGTATCTGCTTCTCTGGTCACCGAGAACATCGAGGTCCCTTTAGTTTACCTCATCTAAACCAGCATTTCTCAAATTGTGCGTAATGGTCCCTTCGAGGGGTCTAATGATCCTTTCACAGGGTCATCTAAGACCATCCAAAAACACAGATGTTCATGTTACAGTTATGAAGGAGCAACGAAAATAATGTCATGGCTGGGGTCACCACAGCATGAGGAGCTCTATTAAAGGTTCGCAGCATCAGGAAGGTTGAGAGTTGCTGAGCTGAGTCCACAGGACCTGCTTACAACATAGCTGAATGTGACGGAGCCATGAGTGAGCTGGGGGGTCCAGCTCTCTGTGTCACACTTAGGGTTGTTTTCTCTCTCCTGTGTTTTATTTTGATATTTTAAGCATAAGCAGCACCAGAAAACATTCTCCTTTTTTAAAAAAGTGCAAGTAAAATTTGGGATGAGTGACAAGAGTCCACATGCACCCCTCCTCCCCTCCAGTCCCCCGCAGAGGCAGAGGATGTCTGAGTCCAGTGTGTATTCTCTGAGATTCCACATCCTGGTATTGTCTCTCCTATCAGTGTCCCAGGTAATCAATGCCTGGTCATATCACCCACTGAGTTCTTTTTAATGATTACTCACCTATGCAGAGAGACTAGGGGGAAGGGACTGGTGTTGTTTTAAGTGGAAAATGGTGGGTTTTAGAGGCATTACTTCACTCAGAATTTGTGGGCAAGCAAAAGAAGAGCCTTATGCCATGTAGCCAGAAGCAATGCCCAAGCTCCCCTTGTGTATCTGCTGTGGGGGGGACACACACAGCGAAGACCCCCTGCATTCCTCTCCCAGTCCCAGTGGGCCTGAAGCTCCAGAACTCCTGCTGCTGAAGGAGCCAGATGTCTCTGCCCACACTTGCTAGCAAACACCTTTCCCCTCTAGCAGCCTGCTCCTGTGACTTTACTGTCACTGTACAGGTCACTGTCCCAGTACTGCTCCACCCTTACGGTGACAAGACAACACAACGCAGGACATCACTAGGAAAGGCTCAACCTTGGGTTGCCAGGCTGGTGCCATTATGTCAAGAAATCAGCTAGCCATTACGCAGAGATACTTTTCGTGCCAGTGGCGACTGTGGATGAAGCAGAGAGGAGTCACCTGCTTTAGTTATATTTGGGTCCCGTGAAGCGGCTGAGAGCGGTGATGGGACAAGTTTGTTCTGGGCTGCAGCTACACTAGGAACAGTGACTTCAACAGCATCTCAGGACCTCTCCTGGGCACTAAACTTTATTGACAGAAACAATAAAATGACAGGTGCGCTCTTCAACTGATGGCTCAACTTTATGGAGTCTGTCCTTACAATAAAGAAGTTTGCAGTGTAGACACTGAGTTTCCCTCTGATAACCTCCACCCCTTACACACACACACACACACACACACACACACACACACACACACACACACACACACAATCTCTCTCCTCCTGCCTCTCCTTCCTCCCACCCTTCCCTCTTCCCCTCCCACCCTCCCCTCCCCCTCCCCTTCCTCTCCTCTCCTCCCCTTCCTCTCCTCCTCCCCCTCCTCCTCTCCCTTTCCCTCCCCCTCCTTCCCCTCCCCTCTGCCTTTCCCTCCCCCTCCCCTCCCCTCCTCTTCTCCCTTTCCTCCCCTCCCCCTCCTCCTCCCTTCCCTCCCCCTCCCCTCCCCCCTCCCCCCTCCCCTCCCCCCCCTCCCCTCCCCTCCCCCCCTCCCCAGAGATTCTGGCATGTAGCGTTTTTTAATGCAGTGACAACACAAGCTCGATTTCATGCAGTGCTGTTGATGATTTCCTACTGCCCTGTATTTACAATGATGAGCGTTTTCTGAACCCAAACTCAAAAGCACGACCTGAATAAGAAATTGGGAAGGTTTTTCTTGGTTTCACTGGTCTTGAGCTCAGTCCTTGGGCAGAGGTGAACCTTTGTTCTGAGTTTCTTTCGCTGTACTGTGCGCACCTTTGAGTCAGACCCACTTAGGAAGACGGCTGCCCCAATCTGGGTGTGGATCTTTCGCAAACCCTTGGCATCTCCCAATGGCTTGGAGACAAAGGCAGAAAGCGATGAGACGGGAAGGGGGAAGGGCACGTGGACAGGAGACTGAGAAAGCTATTATCTGGAATGAATTTCGTTAGCTATGTTCCTGGGAGTGTGCACTACAGCACTTCACACCTGAAAAGGCTTTTGTGTAGCTATTGTAATCTCTGTCTTTCATAGATTCAGAAAGCAATCTGTTTATTAAATTCTAACTCACACACTCCTCTAGAGAAGGCGCTCTCTCTCTCTCTCTCTCTCTCTCTCTCTCTCTCTCTCTCTCACACACACACACACACACACACACACAGAATGGAAGCATGGAATCTGGGGACTTATGTGTGAGGCAAGCTCTCTACCACTGAGAGATATTCCTACTCTTTTCACCTTTTAATTTTATTGACTTAATGGGTTTATTTTGAGACAGTGATGCTAGGTCACCAAGGCTGACCTGAAACTCATTCTGTAGCTCAGGCAGGCCTGACACTTTCAATTCCCCCTGCCCCCACCTTCCAAGTAGCTAAGATTACAAGCGGGAAGAATTGGTGGAGAGATGGCTCAGCGGTTAAGATCACTGTCTGCTGGGGCTGGAGAGATGGCTCAGCGGTTAAGATCACTGTCTGCTGGGGCTGGAGAGATGGCTCAGCGGTTAAGATCACTGTCTGCTGGGGCTGGAGAGATGGCTCAGCGGTTAAGATCACTGTCTGCTCTTCCAGAGGACTTGAGTTCAATTCCCAGCAACCACATGGTGCCTCACAACCGTCTGTACTGGGATCTGATGCCCCTTTCTGTTCTTCTGGCCTTCAGGTACATACAGATAGAGCACTCATAAAACCGTACTATCAGGGCAGTCAGGCCTGGCTTAGGGTGGGAGTGGGGTGTCTCCTTTTCTCAGGACACATGGAATTATACTCAGAGACCGAGCTGTGAGGCTCCTTATTGGGAAAGGGATGGCTTAGTTAATGGCTCCAGAGCAAACAGGTTCATCATACCTTTGGGAAGCTGGAGTTGCTGAGCTGGAAGATAAAGACAATCTGGTCTAAAGAGTCCTTCACAGTGTGTAGGGGCGAGTGCCATCAAGGAGCTTTGGGGGTCAGTGGATATTCTGTCAGCTTTTGAGACCACTTGTGGGAGAAGTTTCAACAAGCAAAGAGAAGGCAAAACAAAGAACAGAAGGCACCACTGGGTCAGAGACATACACAGCCGCTGAACCTGGCTGCAGACATCCTGTGCAAACGGACCTCGATCTCTACAGCACAAGCCCGCAGAGCCTCATCCCCATTGGCTGGGTGGGCACCTAGATCTTCATTTCCTGCTCTCTAGAAATCCCTTCCGGCCCCTCCTCCTTCTTCAGTTTCTGTCACAGAGCCAGCCTGAAAACAGGTTTTAGGTGGTGGGTCAGGTTCCATGAAGGAGTTGTATTTATTCAAGAGCTAGGCCGCCCGCAGGCGACTGCGACTGCAAAGAAGGAAGCTGGGCTAAAGCAGGTTCCCACAAAAACAGGGAGGCGCTGGCTCACCTTGAACAATGCACTACTTACAGTCAAGGCCAATTAGATGGGAGGGGGTCTTCTGTGGCGCCAACTTCCGGTGGAAAAGGCCTCCCTTCCCTATGGAGGCCACGTGTTCGCTCTGAGGGCTCCACTAGTCACTCTGATAGGCAGAAAGCATCTTCATGAACTATAAACAGAAAAGTACATCATGGGCCTTAAGTAGTGACAGAGAGAGAGAGAGAGAGAGAGAGAGAGAGAGAGAGAGAGAGGGGGAGGGAGGAGGGAGGGAGGGAGGAGGAGGGAGGGAGAGAGAGAGAGAGAGAGAGAGAGAGAGAGAGAGAGAGAGAGAGAGTAACTTCCTTTCCCTTTACACTGAAGAAAGAAGCAGTGTGATTGGCTGCTGGAGTGTCTGCTATTTCTTACCATGTCGTATCTAACATCTCTTCTTTCAAGCTTAAGTGGTTTTGTGATTTTTCTTCTCCCACCTACAGCAGTCACAGGCCGCTTGCCCTCCTACCTGGTCCTGCCCTGTTTTCATCTGTTAGCTAGAAGGGGTGCGTTTAGTTTGTCTTTCTAATACTCTCAAAGATCTTTTAGGGTGGGCAGGGGAGTTTATGCTCTGAGCTTTGGCCTTTCTCACTCTCGGCCCTCATTCCTACACTGCGGGCATTTTTCTGAAGCCTACATCCCCTTGTGAAGCTAGCTTTCATTTCCACAACGCTCACAGCAGGAGACTGCCCAGTACTTAGAAGTCATCTCTCACCCAAGGTGAGCACTGAAGGAGCTGACTGAGAGCAGCCCTTGCTCAAGTGAGTGTGGGTTCCCCCTTACCCCGCTCCAGCAAGTCAGGTGCTCCACACCACAAGGAGAAGCGGCTAGGGCTGCTTATGAGGTGCACTCTTGGAGAGACAAAGCCACAAGGATCCTGTGAGCCTTCACACCTCAGAAAGCAGTTCCGTGTCTGTATTCTAACTGAAAAATTTAGCTAAGCCGGGTTGGGGAGGGTAAACTGACTCAGGGAAGCCCTTGGTGGTAGAGAAGAAACAGAAATAGAAAATGTCTGTGGATCTTCCACGTTTAAGAATTGCAAGCTCACATGAAACTCAAGAAGGATGACCAAAATGTGAATGCTTCAGTCCTTCTTTAAAAGGGGAACAAGAATACCCTTGGCAGGGAAGAGAGAGGCAAAGATTAAAACAGAGACTGAAGGAACACCCATTCAGAGCCTGCCTCACATGTGGCCCATACATATACAGCCACCCAATTAGACAAGATGGATGAAGCAAAGAAGTGCAGGCCGACAGGAACCGGATGTAGATCTCTCCTGAGAGACACAGTCAGAATACAGCAAATACAGAGGTGAATGCCAGCAGCAAACCACTGAACTGAGATCGGGACCCCCGTTAAAGAAATCAGAGAAAGGACTGGAAGAGCTTGAAGGGACTTGAGATCCCATATGAACAACAATGTCAACCAACCAGAGCTTCCAGGGACTAAGCCACTACCCAAAGACTATATATACATGGACTGACCCTGGACTCTGACTTCATAGGTAGCAATGAATATCCTAGTAAGAGCACCAGTGGAAGGGGAAGCCCTTGGTCCTGCCAAGACTGAACCCCCAGTGAACGTGATTGTTGGGGGGAGGGCGGTAATGGGTGGTGGATGGCGAGGAGAACACTCATATAGAAGGGCAGGGGGAGGGCTTAGGGGGATGTTGGCCTGGAAACCGGGAAGGGGAATAACAATCGAAATGTAAATAAGAAATACTCAAGTTAATAAAGATGGAGAAAAAAAGAAAAAAAGAATTGCAAGCTCAGCAGGATGATAGCCTGCACAGGAGATGCAGGAGGAAGTTGAGGTTTACAGCATGTACCCTGCACGCCACATATGCCGGAAGTCGCTTATACCAAGGACCGGGAAGATAGAAACATGAGTTGGAAAAGGCTGTTAGCAAAAGTCAACAGGAGATGAGATGGACTGGGGTTATCTGATGGGAATTTAAATCAGCCATCAGGAAATTGCTTTAGCAGGTCATTACGAGCACACTCAAAGACAAATGGAAAATAGAAAGTTTGAGAGAAGAAACAGAAAGGAAGAAGAAGCAGAAGAGGAAGAAGGGGAACCTTGGAACTGAAAAGGTGGAAAAAATAAACCCCTTCAATTAAAAATGTGGAAATGAGGCAGACAATTTTCATAAGAACAAAATTCAAATGGCCACTTGCGTGGAAATGCACCCAGCATCACTAAAGATGAGCAAACCAAAGTCACAAGGAAATGTCACATCGCCTTAGTGGGAATGGTTACCTCCAAGGCACAGGAAAGAATCAGCATTTTGTGGGTGGAGAAGGGAGGAATCTCACACAGCATTAGTGGAAATTAACAAGTCCCGTCCTGACACTGAATGTGCCATTACCCAGGGCACATCTAAAGAACTGATAACAACCAGTGAATGAGAAATCCGCTTACTGCGGCTCTATTCACAGTCCCAGGACATGGACTCAACCTAAGCGTCCACCAGGAAACGGACAAAGGGACAAATGTCATATACAGATGGAGAATTGTTATTTAATCTAGAGTGAGATGCTGCTGTGAGGACCTGGAGGTCATTCAGTGAACTAGGTCGGTAATAGAAAGATGAATATTTTCACTTAAACATGGATGCTGAAGAGCTGATCTCATAGAAGCAAAAGCTAGAAGAGCGGTTACCAAAGCCTGGGCAGGTGGGGTAGCACTGGAAAGGACAGAGGATTGTTAACTGGTACTGGGTGAGCCTGAGGAGAGTCAGTATCCGATGTTCTATAGCACATTATGAGTTCTATAGGATAACCATAGTAACAGCAACTCATTGACTATTTCAAAATAATAACATATTCCCAGCACAAAGGTAAACCAATATTTGAGGTGATGGTTCTGCCGCTTGTCCAGACCTGATCGTTATCTGTTGTATGGATGTATTGAAATACTATACTGTACCCCATTGGTACCTGGAATCACGACGTGCTTCAAATCCATTTTAAATCCTTACTGGGTGTAATCAATAACCGAATGAATAAAACATAGGAAGATGTTGAGAATGGAGAAACAGAAGTTGCCTAACCTGAACGACAGGAGCCTTAGCAATCTGGATACAATGTGGCGGATTTAGCTTTTGTACAGTGGACTTCCTCAGGCAGAGGGGAAACAGTGTCGTGAAGGAAAGGTATTCAAATAAGTAATGCCAAAAACTCGCCTAAAATGGAGGTCAAGGCCGAAAGATAAAGGAGCTCCATGTCTGTATGATTATCATAGTCTGTCAGGAGGAAGAGAAGTCATGGGTTTCCTAAGTTATGTTAGATGGTGGATTAAATGTCTCTAGCATTACCTAGTGTTGTTCTTACCGTATGTAATGACAACATGAAAGATGATCATGCAATGAAGGGGGTAGTAAAACCTTAGAAAAATCTTTTTTTGATCAATTAATTTATTTGATTTTCATACATGTATATAGGGCATTCCGTTTACTCTCACCTCCTCCCTTTTCTCACTTGTCTCCCACCCTTGCCAGTACCACATCCTCCCCACAGGTCCCCTTTCTGTAGTCATGCCTTTCTGCTTTTTTTAATGACCCACTGATTTTAACTAGGACCCCGAGTATGGCCACAGGTTTGGAACTAGATGACGGGGTTCAATGGGATCGATATCTGGTACATACTGAAGACAAGGCCTTCCCGCCCTGGAGTCTATTCTATCAGTCATCAATAGTTCAACAGGAAGGCGTGAAGTCTCACGACTCCATGTTCATACTGGTTGCTTGACAGGCTCCGTCTTGTGCATGCAACCATAGCTGCTGTGAGATCGGATTTGCAAGGACTGTTTCTTGGCTCTAGCACCCTTTCCACCCCTCAGTAATGTTCCTCGAGCCTTTGAGCAGGTGGTATAAACGTCCTGTTTAGGGTTGAGCATTAATTAGACCCCTGCTTACTCAAAAGTATCCTGAGTAGCCGTGAAACTGCACCGGCTGCTGTTTACTGCAAAGAGAAGATTCTTTAAGGGTGGGAGTAGAGTTTGTATATGGTTATGATAAAGCATAAATATTTAGAGTTTAGCACTGTGTCCATTTAGCTAAACCACAATAGTAAGTTCTCCTCTAGGGCTAATGACCACCTCAGGGTTTTTGACTGAGTTATTTGTTCCCTCCTGTGGAGCAGGTCTCAGATTCATAGAGTAGTTGGTTACCCCTATAATGATTGTGCTACTATGGCACCACTGGGCACAGCTTATAGATCAGGATGACTTTCAGTGTATAGGGTTCACAATCAGGTTATACCAAGTCTGCTTTACCTCTGCCCAGAGCCTGTGAAAGCTAACCAGCAGGAAGGAAGCTGGGCTTTCGCTTGCTTCTCTACGTTTGCAACAAAGTTATACCGTGTCTTCAACAATAGAGTCTTATCTGCTAGTTGTGGTAGAGGAGATCGTTTTGGGGACCCCCTCAACCTCTATGGCCAATGACTTGTAAGTGAGCATCTCACACCTGGCACTGGAATTTTATTTAATAAACAATGGTTTCTTGGAGCCTTTATCTAGACATCATCTAGGCATCATATGAGATCCATCTTTCCTATTTTATTAATTTATGGTTGGCTAACAAACTTGCAGCTTTCCATCTAGGTTTTTGAAAAACAGACCCTTCACTTTGGCTACCCCCCGCCACTTTCATATTTCCCCCACTCCCTCAACCCTATTTCTACTTTAACCTCCCCCCGCCAGTATTCTCCATACATTCTTATAAATCACATGTTTTCTAGCCCCACTCTGTTAAGACATCATCCATGGCTCTTTTCCAGTGTCTGGACTTCTGGAGGTGCTCCAAGTTCAACGTGTAAAACTGAAGATTCAGAGCAAAGACCTAGACATGAAGGACAACATACCATGATTGTCCCTTTAGGCTTGGCTTACTTGACAGTAGAATTTTTCCAATCCCATCCAATACCTGCAAATTTCAATATTCCGTTTTTCTTTGATACTGAATGAAATTTCACTTGTGGGTATGTGACCCCTTTGTGCTGTCCATTCACTTAGTGGCGGACATTAAGGCTGATTCAATTTCCTAGCTATTGGTAATGGGGCAACAACGAACATAGGTAAGCAAGTATTTCTGTAGAAGGATATAGAACACTTTTAGTTTATGCCCAGGCATGGTCTAAATGAGTCATATGGTATTTGTATCTCTAGCTTTTTGAGGAACCTCTGTACTGATCTCTACAGAGGCTACATCAGTCTACACTCCTACTGACAGTGAGTAGGATTGTCTGTCCCACAACCTCAGCAGTATTTGTAGACATTTGAATTTTTTTTGAGAGTAGCCATTCTAACTGAGGTGAACTGGAATCTCAAAGGAGTTTTTATTTGCAGTCCCCCAAAGGTGTTGAACACATTTAAAAGTGTTTTTTAGACTTTAATATTTCCACTTTTGAAGACTCTATTCAGTTCTAAGACCCTCTTTTTGATTAGACTGTTTCCTTGATGTTTAATTTCTTGAGCTCTTTGTATACTCTAGATATTAACCCTGTGATCAGTGTACAGGCAACAAATTTTCTCTCATTCCGTAGGCTGACTTCTTCGGTCGATTGACAGTTTCCTTTGCTTTCCAGAAACTTTTTAACTTCATAAAGTCTCATTTGTCAATTGTTGGCTATTCCCCCTGAACTACTGGTATCAATTAAAAGTCCCTTATATATGCCTGTATATTATATTAAGTTTTCTTCGAGTCGTTTCAGAATGTTAGTGTTATATTGAGGTCCCTGATCCCTTTGGAGATTATTTTTGTCTATAGTGAGTGAGGACGATCTAGCTTTATCCTTCTACATGTGGGTGTCCAATTCTTTCCAGCACAATTTGTTGCCTCTAGCATTCATGTTTTTTTTTTTAACCTCTTTGTCAAAAATCAGGTAACTGTGGTTTTATGGCTTTGTCTTTGTGTCCTCTAATCAAGTCCATTGGGTGATAGGGTCTGGTTCTATGACTGACCATGCAGTTCTTATTATTGTAGTCCCGTCCTATAACTTGAAACAAGGTGTGTAATACCCCCCTCCCCTGCATCGGGTTTACTGCTCAGTATTGCTTTGACTCTGTGGGAATGTTTTCCATTTCCAGTATAATTTTGGACTGTTTCCCCTCCTATTTCTGTGAACTATAAGCTTTGATTGGTATTGCACTGAATCAGAGGCTACCTTGGGTTGGATGACCATTTCTACAGTATGAATTTAGCCTGTCTATGAGCATGGGAGAGCTTCCCTTCTTCTCCTGTCTATTTCTTCATTAATGTTTTTGCGAACGCAGTGTTTCTATTATACTGGTCTTTCACTCTCTCAGTTGAATGGTGTAAAATCTTGGCCCAGCAGACTTTAAGTAAATAGATTAGTAAAAAGGGGTGGAGAAGCGGCAGTAGATTTTATTCCTCCCTATATTATGACATGGTTATTTGGAATATGAATTGGGATTGTCTGTCATAAAAGCAAATTTGTCAAACCGAGAAAGTAAAGGGCCGTGAGCATTGTTAACAACCAGGTTTCTTACGTGGTGAGTGGTCTGCAGCCTTGCTCGGGTTAGTGACAGGTATTTATAAAAGATAAAGAGAGGGGGAGCATGTTCTGTGGAGGTTCAGTCAGGTATGGGGGAGGGGGTGCCTCCATGGGCCCAGGCTGAGGCATTCCTTCCCCCTGAGGGACCAGCCACACAAGGATGGTATAGTATGGAATAGAGTTTATTCAGGGCATGGGGAGGGGAGTCAAGAGGGTAGTAGAGGCAGAGAAATGAGAGAGAGAGACAGAGACAGAGACAGAGACAGAGACAGAGACAGAGACAGAGGTAGAGGCTGGCCATGAGCATGTGGAGAGAGAGGAGGAAGGGACGAAAGGACAGAGCAGGAGCAAGAGAGCAAGGGTGGGGAGGGGGAGGGGGCAGGCAGCCCCTTTTATAGTGAGTCAGGCATACCCGGCTGTTGCCAGGTAACCGTGGGGCAGAACTTAGCCAGAATGCTAACAACAGGCACAGCTATTTCTTTAAAAATAAGTGATCGTCACACAAGGGCCTTGAGTTCATTGTTTCCTTCACCCGAATCCAATGGGAACCCCTTCTGATGTGTTCTGTGTCACCCATGACATGACCCACTCAATGAGGCTGTGCGAACACACTGTCACTTATGAGATTACTCCTGCAGTTCTAGCTGGGACAGAATATTATAATTTTACAACTGATGTGGATTTCAAAATCATATAAATCAAAGAGGTTAAAAAAAGAGTGTCAAAATTGTTCTTAAATTCTTGAATCCCAACAATTGGGAGGCAGAGGTAGGTGATCTCCGTGAGTTCTTGGCTAGCCTGGTCTACCACATACAGTCAGGGCTACCCAGAAAAATTCTTGAAAAAAAAAATCTTAAAACAATTTATTGCTTTGTATAAACAAATATATCTTCTCTCTCTCTGTCTCTCTCTGTCTCTGTCTCTGTCTCTCTCTGTCTCTCTCTGTCTCTCTCTCTCTCTCTCTCTCTCTCACACACACACACACACACACACACACACACACTTATTTACACTGTGAAGAATAGCATATATCCTGGGATTTTGGAGGACGGTAACAACTGTATTTATTTTCTTGTTTTGGGGCCAATGAGAGGGAGACACGGGCCTTTTAGATCACAGATATCACCCATGTTATAGAACACGGTTTGGAAGGCATATGCAGTTACAGTGAAATTCTTAACACAACCTCCTTAATCAGGCAATGTACACTCGGTCTCAAGCAGGATGACCAAGCACTAACCTCCCCTCAGAGCAAGCCCCTAAATACATCAGAGAACAAACTGTGGCCTGTGCCTCTGTGGACAGCCTGCATTCAAAAAGGAAAAATAGCAGAGTGTGCCGACCTGAGGAGGCCCCATTTCTTCTCATGAAACTCACCATCCACATAGTATTTTCCTCAAGAGGGAAGAAATGAAAGTAAGAAAAGAGAGCAAGATTATTGCTCTAACGCTCAGGTTCCTACACGCAGGTCATGACCCCATCACATAGCTAAGAAACTGAACACGGGGCCTGCGACAAGTTTGGCAATACTAAAAGTTCCCTGAACATACGATAAACAAAATTCTGTTCAACTAAAGTGCAGAATGAATCTGGGCATTCGTGGCAGCGCTTGCCCGTGTTGTATCACGTGACCTCCCTGCAACTGTAGTTCTGAACACACGGCGGATGTTGTGCACCGTGCACCGTGCAGAATGTCACACCACTGAAACACCCAAGCTCAGACTCAGAATCGTTCATTTTCTGTGTTATGGGATGCAGTGTTTTGGCTGGACAACCAATATTTCTGCTCTTACAGAAACATAATGGCCTAATTACATAAATAGAAGACTTTAAAAAATACTTTTCTGCTATCAGTCCTAGCATGTAAGTATCAAGTTAGAGGATCTCTGATTACCTTATGTGAGAATGTTTGAGTCACTGATCTGAGTTTCATAAAAAGCTGTTTAATGAAGGATGACTTGATTATCTGTAGCAGCGATGATTAAATTAGTCATTGTAGCTATGGACAATTTAGACAGTCCTCAAACTTGTCCTTAGACAATGTTTCCTTATGTCATTCAACTAATTCTGTTTTGTTTTTCAATTAGTTCTTTAAAAATGACTTACTCCAATGTAGACTACAAGAATTCAGAACTAATGAAACCAGTCCAAAATGAAAGGACCAAGTTTCCCTCTGGTACAGGAATATAAACACACATCCTGGTAAAGTCGGAAAGCCAGGAAAGAGCAGAATAATGAATTAGAGCTTGTCACTGAAAGTTGCTTTCTTGAACAACAAGATCAACCAACCAAACCCCCCAGAGAGCCCAGGGACTAAACCACCATCCAAAGAGCACACATGGAGGGACCCATGGCGCCAGTCGCATACGTAGAAGAGGATGGCATTGTCAGACATCAATAGGAGGAAAGGCCCTTGGTCCTGTGAAGGATCATTTCCCCAGTGTAGGGGAATTCCAGGGTGGTGAGGGAGCATCCTCTTAGAAGCAGAGGGAGGGGAAATGGGAGAGGGGGAAATGGGGAAAAGGAATAACATTTGAAATGTAAATACATAAAATATCCAATAAAAAGAAAGAGAGACAACATAACCCAACCAATCCAAGAATAGAGACTGTCATAACATAAGAGAAAGTTTATCACAGCTCAAAGTATAAAAGGAGAGGTTGTACATGGAGGTGAAACCAGGAAAGAGTTGAAGGAGCACATTTCAAACACAAGGAAGATTGTAAATGTCCTGAAATAGTCTCATTTTCACATAGCTTTCTCTTTCCACAAAAAGAGACTCATTCGAGGAGCAATAACATGGTTTGATTTTATAATTTTATGAGAATTTTTGTATAGATAAATTCTCAGATTTTTTTCAGGGTCGAGACTCTTTAATAGACTAAAAACATGATTCTCTGAATCAGCTCTTTCAGGAGCCACCGTGGCCAGAACCCAAATAAACAAGAATTCTCAATGTCCTCTGATTACTACAAATGTTAATCCTTGAACAGCCGTGCTTTTAGCAGTGCCTCTGATGATTCCATACGCCACACAGTGGCCCTACAGTCTGTCCCCCAGAGAAGACAGGAATTCAAACACAAGACTGCCGTGGGAGGTCTTGCCACTGCAGGAGTCAGGGCCTAGCTCTGACAAGAATGAACTCCACACCAGTTCTGAGGTAGTCAGAGGATGCAAAGGCCTGCTTACAAAACCAGATGGACTCAGTTACAGGGTTAAAGCCTTCAGCAGCAGCACAGCTCAGAGAGCTCCTTGATGCTCATTGGAGCAGGTAGAAGGTGACCGCATTGTGAGAGTTTATTACTGTAAAGGAATTGAGTGGAATGGTGGGTTTGAAATGTAAATTAAGATAAGACTATTTTTCAAAATATAATTCCTTAGTCCTAATGCCCAAGTAAAATAATTTTCAACATCAATACTATTTATGTAATTTACTCTATTATAAACCTCAATAGACTGTGAAAGGTGTTTGAACCAATCATATCCATGTTCAGAATTAAGACTGCCCCCATGTGATTGTCTGTATAGATATGAAATATTCCTAACTTGTTTTTGAGAGCTGTGTCTCAAACCAATAGCTGATATCATGTTTACCAGTGGGGAGAAAAGGTCTTGTAGTCATGACAGCAGAACTTAGGCCCTTGTAGTATGTGTGTTAACCCGGAGCCTCACCGTTGGTACTTGACGGTGACTTCTACATGCATGTCTAGTCCAAGTGGTGGCAGTTGACAAGCAGAACTAGCATTTATAGCAATTGGACAAGAGAATTAATCGTAAAGATAAAGATATATCAGTAACCATGTTTTTAAGATGACATGATTTCTACAACCATTTCATCTGACTAGCTTAAGTAGCCCTATGACTATATTTCCCCTAGATCTGGACATTGAACACCAAATGGCTGCCTGATGATTATTAAGACTATGTTATTTACCCAGAGAAAAACATGTTAAAGTTTAAATATATGTAACAGAGTTTTTTTTCTACACTAAGTAATGGCAATATAAGTCTTAAGTGTACTAGCTCAAGTGTCCTATGTTGAACTTGAATCAAATAATTCCATTCACCAACAAAACAGGACAAGGTAGAAAATAGACACTAGTTCACAATCTACGAGTCAGTAAAGATCAGCGATCCATGTTTGAACCTATTCTGTTAAGTGGTAGAAACAATCTTTGGAGGCTGACGAGATGGCTCAATGGTCAAGTGCCCATGCTGGTCCTGCAGAGGACCTGGGTTTGGATCCCAGCAGCACCATCTGTAGCCCCAGTTCCAGAGGACCCAATATGTTATTCTGCTCTTTGTAGTCAGCAGGCACACCCAGGGTGCACATACAAACATGCAGACAAAATGCTTAGAAATAAGCAAATCTAGAGACCTTCGAGGCAGCCACCTGAGAGGACAGATAGTATTAGCGAGTGGAAAATCACAGGCTGTCCATCACAGCTGACCGTCACATTTTGCTCACAAACCCGTGCAGTCTGTGCTTTGTCTGCGTTAGCTCTCACTTAGGGGAGGAGTTCTGAAGATGCTCCGAAGGCATTCGCTGATGAGCTGGAAGTCCTCTCCAAAGAGGATTGTGGGAAACCGTGTGTGCTATGTGGAAAGGCAAAGTTCCTTCAGCTGTGGAAATGATAGATTTGAAAATCCAGAAATGAAGGTTTACTTGATGCCATTAAGAATTAAACTTGCCAATTTCAATATTGCTCTTATGTCTGAAGTAAACTTATGCGGTGGTCTGATTAAAAAGCAAAAGAAGCAACAAGGTACCAGGTACTCCATTAAATTCTTTTTAGCTGCTTATCTCATGTAATCTTTACAGCTTCATGGGGAGTTACTATTCCAACACCACCTCACTGAAGAGAAGGGAAACCGAAGCCAAGGAAATTCAATTTGGACTCATGGCAACACAACCGGATAATAGAGCCAGCACTCAAGCCCAGACAATCCCTCTTTGTTATCACACTGTATTAATTTAGTTGACAAATTTATATTGAGTGTCTATCACCTGTCAGGCCAGTTGGGACTAGGGACAGATGCATAAAGAAGGTAAAAGTCTACATTCATGGGGTTTATACATACCTGAAAACAAAAGAGATTGATTTTGAAAAGAAATGCAAAATTATGACCTGTGGAAAGTGGGGACATACGTAACTCACAGAAAACCCACGAGTTTTAATGCATAATCGTAGGAACAATCATATGGTGTACAGACAGCACGCAACTCAGAGCGTGATCCACGGAAGGAGAATGAAATGATTGTACAATCTACCCTGTCTCCTTTCCTATGTGCCCCTTCTGGACCACAGGAAAGTGTTAAGGACAGGGAGGTGGGGGTGCCCAGGTAGAACATGACCTTCACGATGAGTGGGAGACATAGATGTTGGAACTTGGGGAGAGTGGGGAGAGACCTCAGGGCAGATGACTGGGAAACCAGAATCATTACCTAGAGAAAACAGTCCATCCATCATCTTCACAGAGATTCCTTGAGCTCTTGGCTGAACATGAAATTGTATGTTGAGTAAAGTTCCCTAAGAAAGGCAGAGAGAGAGCAAATACTAGCAAGGTTGCCATATGTAGCACATGAAAACATCATAGGAAATGAGTTACATTCAAATTTCAGATAAACATGGATAATTTTAAGCATGAGTATGTCTTAACTCTACTTTAATGCCAAGCAATGGGGACTAAATTCATTTACACAGTATCCATTTGATTTCCAATGCACCTTCATGGAAAGACAAAGCACCTGGGGAATTCAGTCCCTGGGCGGTCCACTCCAGAAGGACAGAAATAGCTGTCAAGCATAGGTGGAATCCCCAACACAGCCGAGGAAGCTTAGATGAAATAGCAAAGGGAGCAAATGAGGTAGAAAAGAGGTGCAGATGCCAGCCAGAGCCTTCAGTAGTAAGAAGTACAAGGATAACAACGGATTCGCTGAGAAAAGAAGAGATTACTATGAAGCCAATCAAGAATGTGTGGTATCCTAGAAGTGAAGAAGATATGTCAGAGAGAGAGAGAGAGAGAGAGAGAGAGAGAGAGAGAGACAGACAGACAGACAGAGAGAGAGAGAGAGAGACAGAGAGAGACAGAGAGAGAGAGAGAGAGAGAGAGAGAGAGAGAGAGAGAGAGAGAGACCATGCTAAATGCTCCTGAGAGCATTCATCGGTGTCAACATCACTGGGATGGTTAGGGAGTTCCATGATGATCATGGGGACAGGAGCTTGACCGCAGGGGGTTAGCCATGACAGAGGCAGAAGACAGACAGCAGGTACAGGCAACTCATAAGGAATGCTATTGCTAAAGGAAGAAAAGAAAGGTTGCTGTAGCTAGGAAAAGTACAAACTGAATGGGTTACTTGTTCTCTGTGAATGGAACAGTATGGTCAGGGACTTACAGAAACCATCTAGTAAGAAGACAAAAAAACAAATGAAAGTAGGAGATGGAAAGGTATTTGCTGGGGCGACGCCCTTGCCTGTGTAAAAAGGAGAAGAGTCAGCACACATATGGATTTTAGTAGGTATGCTAGCTACTTTTATGTCAACTTGATGCAAGCTAGAGATGTGTCTGGGAAGAGGACATCTTAATTGAGAACAGACATCTTTGTAAGATTGGCCTGTTGGCAACCCCGTAGGGCATTGTCCTGATTGGTGATGGATGTGAGTGGAGCCCAGACTGTTGTAAATGTGCTACCTCTGGGCTGGTAGCCATGGGTGCCCTAAGAAAGCAGGGTAAGCAAGTGTCTTCGTCACTGTTCTAGGACTGTGAAGACACCATCGCCAAGGCAACTCTTACACTAGAAAGCTTAACTGGGCGCTGCCTTACAGTTTCAGAAGTTTAGTCCATTATCCTCAGGGTGGAGAGGGTGGGGGTGATGGTGCAGAACTTGAGAACCACACCCTGACCCATAGGCTGAGAGAGGGAAAGAGAAAAACACTGGGCCTTGTGTGGGCTTTTGAAAACCTCAAAGCTCTCGCTCAGCGGCAGGCTTACCCCAACAAGGCCACGCCTCCTAATCCCTCTAATCCTACCAAAGAATTCCACTCCCCACTGACTAAACTTTCAAATCTATGAGCCTGTGGGGGCCATTTTTATTCAAACCATCACCACAGTAAGCAGCTGAGGGCAGGGCAGCAAGCAGTGTTCCTCCATGGCCTCTGCTTCAGTTCCTGCCTCCAGGTTCCTGCCTCAACTTCCCCTCAGGATGGGGTTGGGACGTGAAATTTGGAATAAACCTTTTCATCTCCAGGTTGCTTTTGATCATAGTGTCTTATTGCAACGATAAAACTCTTAATTAAGACCGTGGGCACACTGCTCCTCTCTAGTAGGAGGCAGGGAATGTGAGGGCAGATACCGCGGCCCTGGAGAGCCCCTACTGGGGAGAAGTGAAGACATGTTCCTCAGAATGCTTCTTAAGGAATTAGGAGGCTGCTTGTCTGGGGTCAAGCATCAGGATGGAGGTTTGCTGAGAACATGGGGTGAGAGCAGAAGGGGAAATTAGCAGTTCAGAAAAGTGTAGTGATAAATACACAAGAAAAAATGCAATGAGCTTGCCATTTGGTGTTTACAGCCGTGCATTTAGAGTGGGGACAACCAGAGTTGGGTGCTTTCCTTCAGCCGGAAGCTGGGCACCAGCAGGCGAGGCCTAGTTCTAACCGGAATCTGTGCCTCCTTTCTCTCCTTTTCCTCTTCAGTGGCGTGTGTGTGGGTGTGTGTGTGTGTGTGTGTGTGTGTGTGTGTGTGTGTCTGTCTGTCTGTCTGTCTACCTGTTCCTGGCCCTCTTCCTGTGTGTGTGTGTGTGTCTGTCTGTCTGTCTGCCTGTACCTGTACCTGTACCTGTGTGTGTGTGTCTATGCCTGTGTGTGTCTGTAACTGTGTGTGTATGTGTGTGCGTGTGTATGTGTTCATGTGTCTGCTCCTGTGTGTATGTGTGTGTCTGTGCCTGTGTGTACATGTGTGTGTCTGTACCTTTGTGTTTGTGTGTCTGTGTGTCTGTAGGTGTCTGTGCCTGTATGTATGTGCATCTGTGGGTGTCTGTGTGTCTGTGGGTGTCTGTGCCTGTATGTGTATGTCTCTGCCTGTGTGTATGTATGTGTATGTGTGCCTGTGGATCTGTGTGTGTTTGTACCTGTGTGTGTATGTGTGTGCATGCATGTATGTGTCTGTGCCTGTGTGTATGTATGTGTATGTGTGCCTGTGGGTCTGTGTGTGTTTGTACCTGTGTGTGTATGTGTGCGTGCATGCATGTATGTGTCTGTGCCTGTGTGTCTGTGCCTGTGTGTCTGTGCCCGTGTGTCTGTGTCTGCAAGCACGCACGCCTGTATGTGGTGGTCAGGTGTGTCCTTCAGTCACTCATTTATGAGACAAGCTCTCACTGAGTCTGGACTCGCTAGCTAGAGAGATATGGGCTCCTCCTGTCTCTATCAGCCTCTAGTGCTGGGATTACAGATGGAAACACCACAACTTAACTCCAGATCTTCTCTCTTTGGCAATCACCTTTGGCACTGTGTCTTCTCCTCAGCCTTCAGCTTGGTGTTGCCAAGAGAATGCAAGGGGAGAAAGCGAAGCAAAGGATTGGGGGAAAGGCACTGTGGTCAATGGAAGGGCTAAGGTCAAGGCATTATTGAAATTAACACTAGGGAAAAGCCAAGGGGTAGGGAAATAAAACTGAGCTAACAAAGGGCTGGTGACCGTGAGTAAAAACAAGGCCACAGTGTGAGGTAGACACAACCGCTGGAGAAAAAGACTTCAAAATGCAGCAACTTGAGGGAGTTCGTAGGATCCTGCTCAGGTATGGTGAGACTACCAAGAATTGTGCTACCTGACGACAGCTTTTGGTTTAATCAAAGTCTTTTCATCAACAGACATGAACTGTGAGCGAGACAGTTGCTGTGTTGGCGAAGACTGAGCCAGACATATTTTGACACAGTAGCCTCAATTCGAGCTGGTTTTCAGAGGTCTTCTGGTTTATCCTGCAGTGGGAGGCAAAGGCTAATTTGGGAAAACAGGCTGCTGGCAGACCTCCCAGGGTGACGGTTGACTTCCAGCAGGGAGGGGCCCTTTGGCCAGGATCCTGAGAGAACACTGAGGTGGAGGTAAGGGCTGGAGTCCAAGGTTCCACACGTGATGTGTCTGAAACGCCAAAGCTTGCTCTCTAGTTCCTTGTCCCAGTGGGGATGAGCGAGGCAGCCCCACCTCTGAGTGACTGCAGAGACGGAAGAAGAGGGGTAGCCCACAAAGCTAGGGACCCTCATCCCCAAAGGAGACACTGGTGGGACCCTCATCCCACAGGGTTGGACTGTGTTAGGTCACTACACTGTCCCAGAGTGCAAAGGCAAAGGAGAAACTGACATCTACTGCTCTTCCTGTCCAGCTAAGCTTCTAGGACTCATAAACATTCTCTCAGGTCTAGGGTATGTGGGGTCAGGCCTGCCACTCTGTGAGGTTCCATCACAGACATGAACAATCGCTCCTCCCTCTTTTCTTCCTTTCTTTTATATATCAAGAAGGGAAGGAGGGAGGGAAGGAAGCAGAGAGGGAGGAACAAACTAACATTAGATGGAGAAAAGAAGAAAGGACATATTTTTTGCCTTCACCATACATTTTGGATTATGTTTTGGCATTCTGTTTTGTTTATTTTGTTTTTGAGTCAGGATCTCACTCTGTAGCCCTGGCTGGCCTGGAACCTGCTATGTACATCTGGTTGACCTTGAACAGAACTGCCTGCCTCTATCTCCCATGTGTTCGGATTAAAGATTTGTGCACCAGGCTTGGTAGGGTCATGTGATACTTTGCTTCATAGAGATTTAAGGAACCGCCCTGAGAAAGCGTCCAGAGGAGAGAAGCTCAAAGGCTGAGGCACCGGCAGTGCGTTGCTGGCAAGGATGGTAAACACCCAGCAACCCATGCTTCCTCATTCCCCAAGGCATGTGGGATGTCATAGCACTAGTTCTGCTCCTTCAGTCCCAGAGATTTGTTTCTGTCCAGCCCTCCAAAGAGTTAACACTGGCACTCGATACCCTGTTATGGGTGACTGTGATACGGAATACTTGATCACTGAACTTGAGAAGAATAGATCTAAGATGCCTGCCCGTTACTCTTCAGGAGCCAAGGAAACATACCTGCCACTTAAAAATGGGTGACAATGAAAGTGTTTTTTCTAATAAGTCGAAAGCAATAGGATCCAATGGCATTTTGTTTTTCCAGTTCATTTCTGTTGCTAAGACAAAACACTCTAACCAGATGCAACTCAGGGGAAGAAAGGTTTGATTTGCCTTACATTTCCTCCCCCTTGGGTACAGTCCACTCTTCAGGGAACTCGGGACAGGGTGAAGAGAAACTTTAGAGGAACTCTGCACACATAATCTACATCATGCTTAGCTACCTGTCTTACACAGCCCACGGGAATGGTGCTGTCTACATTGGACTAGGCCCTTGTACATCAATTAACAACCAAGTAAATCCCCCCACCTGCACCCAGACGTATTCACAGACCAATCTGCCCTGGGAAATCCTTTAAAGAAGAGTTCCTTCTCAGGTGACTCTGGGCTGTGTCAAGTTGACAGTTAAAGCTAACCAGGCCAGTTACTGATGGTATTTGAAGCGGAATATAATTCAAATCATAGCTTTATGAGTTCTAGCATGGAGCCGAGCCACTGCAAAGATTGTGGACAGATATGACATCTTATAACACACTACCGTCTGGTGGTCCTCGAAGTCAGGCAGGAGTGAATTGGTACCGGTTACCGTCTTGCTGAACACGGGTCATAATCTTTCTCCCATGGTTTCTTTTCCAGAGACTAGGGACAGATAATAACATTAAAAGTAATTTTGAGCTACCATGAAAATTTTATATTAATATACTACTTCAGCATAGGGGCTAGAGTTGAATCAATGCCTAATTAGCGACAACTATTACCATGAACATATAAGTATCTTAGAGTTTCTATCACTGTGGGAGAACATCATGACCAAAAGCAAGTGGGGGAGGGAAAGGCCTATTTCATCTCACAACTCTCAGGTAACAGGCCACCACTGGAGGAAGTCAGGCAGGAACTCAAAGCCCCTAGTCCTGCAGTAACTGATGTGCAGGGGTACATGTCAGGGTGGGAGTGGTACCTCAGAGGAGAAGGAGGAGACAGGGACTGAAGCAGAGGCCATGGATGAGCACTGCTCACAGGCACAGGGACATGGCTTGCTCAGCCTGCCTTCTTATAGCATCCAGGACCACTTGCTCATAGTGGCCCCAACCACAATGGGCTGGGTGGTCCCACATCAATCACTAATTAAATACAGACTTGCCTACAGGCCATTCTTTTTAAAAGGTTACCAAATAGAATTTATTTATTCTTTTCCCATTAATTTTTACTTTATATCTCATTCATAGCTTTCCTTCTTCTCCAAATCTCTCCCCCACACAGCCCCTACCTCTTCCTCCCTTTCTCTGAGAAGGGGGAGCCCCCACTGGGCATCATCCCCAACATCCACACATCCAGCACATCATCGGTCACTGTAGGGCTAGGTACATCCTCTCCCACTGAGGCCAGACGAGGCCACCTAGTTAGGGTAACAGGATCCTCAGACAGGCAACAGGGTTGGGAACAGCTCACACTCCATTTGTTGAGGGACCCACATGAAGACCAAGCTGTGTGTCTGCTACACATGTCTAGGGGGCCCTAGGTCTAGTCTGTGTATACTCTTTGGTTTGTAGTTCAGTCTCTGGGAGCCCCCAAGGGTTCAGGTTAGTTGACTCTGTTGGCCTTCTACAAGCCACTCCTGTGGAAGCTTCCTCTCAGCTGAGGGCCCCTCTTTATAAATGACTCTCACTTGTGTCAAGTTGACATAAAACTAGCCGGGACAACAAGCTACAAATGGGCTCTGTACCACGGGTCCAGCGCAATGTTCCACAGCTAGGATGAACTTTTCCACTCACTATTGCTTGCCATCAAAGAGAAAAATAAATCTTCAGGCAGCTGTTTTCATGGGAATTTCTGATCATGTGAGTCACTGCTTGGAAGTTTGGATTGGTAGTTTGGAAAACTACTCCAGTCATGGGTAACAGTATTTACTTTTTTCTCTCTTTTAATTGAAAAATAGAATAGGGGATTTTTGTGTGTTCCTGCTATACCTTGTTAGCTTCTCCATTTCTTATTATCATAGGACCTTCTAAAAGGATAGATTGGGTTAGGTTCATCACAACCTTATCTAAGTGATATATACAGTATCCGTCAACTGGACGGCAGAGGGGGCAGAGGCTTGCGTCCTGGATTTATTCTAGACCCCGGGAAAAAATTGAGGCTATTACCACATTTCTTTCAGTGCCCCAGACCTCTTAGCCACAGAGATGTCACTACTGCTGAAGGGATTTCCTAAGCCATTCCTAAGAATATTCTAGTTTCCTCCCTTGGCTTGTTTGCCAGTCTCCTACCGGTCTCTTTGATTGGCCAAATTGCCTAGGCCTCAAAAAAGAGTAACAACGTCTATTACTGTCCATTACTCAGTAGTGACTAGATAATGTGGTATAGGTGGTAGCCATTTCTGAAACGCATGCTCATCTCTTCTGAACATCATGCTCTCCTTTTTCTATCTAGTGTTTAGCGAATACAAATTGCACACTCTCGTTCCTCGACCATTTTAAAGCGTTGTCTAGAGTACCAAACATCTGCACCATGGGGCTTGAAACATCACTTGAAGAATGCTGATCCACTTTAGAACTTTCAGAGCAAACCCATGCTGGCAAGCTTGAGATAAAGAGATTCTCTCCTTGGGTGATCTGGGATCAAACAGAGAGGAACACGCACAGTGGGGCAACCATCATCTGCTAAATATGTTTGCTTCACGTGGTTGGTTTTGAATATCTTGAATATTGCTCTTTAGAATTTCGGAAATATACAGATTTTTTTTCACATGTCCTAGGATATTGCCATTATTTTTCTTCACCTACCAAACTCCCTGCATGCTCCCTCAATGGCTTAGAGCTTCCCTTTCTTTCTTACTTTCTTCTTTGTGCAGTGTGGGCACAGGAATGCCCAATAATGACAGGTGACATAAGTCTGGGTGCCTCATAGGGAAGGAATGTTTGGTTTTTAATGTCTCTGCTCCTGACGTCTTCAAACTTTCTTGACATCAGTTTTCCTAATCTTATCTGCCACACTTCCTTCCTGTTAAGTAGAGAAAACTGCCGATTAGGAAGTTGAGGGTTTGGAAAGTAACCTGGCAGAGGGGTGATTAAAGTGACTATTTTGGGGCAGTCAACACACGAAACTGAAGAATTCCCTTTCAGGTGCGCCATTGGATATAGCACTGAAATGTGTGTACACACCAATTATTCATCACATGCCTTCTTTTTTTTAGACACAAGGGATGTGACTATGTGCTTCCAATTCTCCAGGAGGTCCCTGTGAAGTGCAGGAAAACAGGGGATGTCAAACATGTAGAATCCATTAGCTAAGTACTTTAAGAAAGGTAGCAAAACGCATCGTGGGAAAACATGGCAGGTCCCTAATGAAAGAATAGGTGGTTGCAAGTGAGGGGGTGATGCTGTCAAGGTTTCCTGGTAGAACTGATGTTTGAACTAAAAGGTGAGCATTGTTCAGGGTTTAGAAAAAGAACAGAAGAGCATCCCCGAATAACAAAATGCTATGCACAGAAGCTCACAGCAATGCCTTGATGGGAAATAATGAGTTATTCAGGGCTAGGTGCTGGGCAAAAGGGATTGGGAGAAAACTGGAGAAGGTACAGGGCACTGGGTGTGGACAGCTTTCACACCAGGAGAGGCTCTCTTCTGTCACTAGGTCCTCTGAACTGATGGGTGGTAGGTAGGCAGTCGGAAGAAGACGGACATTTTGAAATCTGGCAACTTGGGTCGAACCTTGATAATATCACTTTGTCAGCTGGCCCCAAGCCTCAGTTGCTTCAGCAATAAAATAAGAGATAGCATCTACTCTAAAGGATTATCATTAGGGCTAAGTGACATAATACGCGGAGTCTCCCACATAGCGCATGGTGCCATGTTGAGCCACAGTAATGATTATAGAATGGTTTACTATAATCAAGAGTAACCACACAAGTCCTTGAGTCGTTCTCACATGAGCATAAACAGGACTCTGTTGCCTAGTTACCAGCAGCAAGACACTTGTCCTGTCTGAACCTGTTTGTATCCTCCCTTGCATTTGGTGTCTTTGGCTGTGTGTCTTTAGTGGTAATGTATATTTCACAATTTCGTGCTATTTTACTGGGTAACAAATGAATCGTTTGGAGTAAATTATTATGTCATTAGACTCATATATTTCTTTTTTTTTTCCTGTCAGAGAATTTATGAACTGAAAGGGGCGATGAGGACTCATCTATGGAATTGGGAATGGGGCAGTCAGTGCTCCAAGGACATGCTGACTTTCTCGGAAACAGTTGAAATTTTCATGAGTCATATGCTGTTGGTGAAATTCAAAATCTGTTTTCAAAAGGAGACGAAGGGAAAGGGTTTGGAGGTTGGAAGCAGCTGGCTTACATGCTGGCCTTGGCAGCTTAACTCCATGTAACTCCAAGCTCCCGGTTTCTCATCCACAAACACTGGTGTGCCCACCCGTCCTGTGCAATTGTTGTGAAGACTGAAAATGAAGTCCTTGCTCAACGCCAGTACTCCTTGCTTCCTGTGTTGAGTCCAGTGGTTTCTACCTTCTTTTTAAGATGAAACGTTTTTACATTTTCATAAATTAGTAAACAAATCACAACGATCAAGTTGTGTCCTCTGAGTAAGGTAGCTAGCTAATTAGAGAGAAAGGGCTCTAAGACAGGTGTCCTCTGTTACAAGGAAGCCAAGATTCAGCTGTTGGGGTTCTGCAGGATGAGCCCCAACTTGACCGCTTATAGTCACGGTTCTCATGTTCATCCTCCGTGCTGTAGGCCAGTTAGCAGACTTTTCACGGAGAGCATCTGAGTGCAAGCTCGAAATTATACTCGATCTTAATCAAAAGTCAAAGAAGCTATAAGAATAATTTTTATGTGAGTGCATGTGCAGCTCTCAGTTGAAACTGTGCCTCACGTACACTAGACAAGAGCTCTTCCTCTATGCTGTGTCCCCAGTCCTTTGGATTTGAGAAAGTACTGGGTAAACCAAGCCAGGGGAAGCCAAGCCGAGAGTGTTGGTTAGACCTGCAAGATTATATCTGGGATGACTGTTCTTTTGGCTTTTACAAGCACAAAAGCAAACAGTCAATTAATTCTTTCCCCTTTCTCCCTCTGGATGAACTTTTGGGAGATAGTTTCTGGGATCCAAGTAAGCTTGTGGATTTAAACACTCAGTCCTGGATATCAGCTTTCAGCCTGGCAGTGCAGTCTCACGTTGACTTCCCCCCTTCCCTCTCTTTTCTTCTCTCCCCTCCCTTCACACTTGGACGACAATTCCTACTGACGTAGAAGGACCATAAGCGCATTGCTTCAGGTTCTGTTTTCTGAATAACTCAGACTGAAAACTACCATAAACTCCCCCAAACAACATTATTTTAATTTACTTATCTTTGTAGTTTTCTTCACTTACAAACATTATCTGTATTCTTAGTTATATCCTAAATGAGTAAAAGGTTATTTGGGGGAAGTTATTTCTGTGTCTCGTAGCTTATGTGTGCATGTGCCTGTGTGCGAGAGCAAATAGATCCCTAGACATGTGGGAGTCAAAGGACAGCCTGGGGTATGGTGTTGGCCTGCGTGCTGGAGGCTTTCTACGGAGATCTCTGGTCCAGCTAGGTGCGTGGGTTCAGATGAAGGGGAGAGAACTTGGCAGGGAGGGGGAACGGCTTCCGCTGTCCGCTGCGTCTGCTGCTGCTGGTGCTGCTCCTCCTGTTTCCGCTGTTGCCACTTCTGTTGCTCCAGAACATTGGGCCAGGCCGAGCCAGCCGGAGACTGACTGGCTGGCAAGGGGTGGAGGGGAGCTTCTGTCGGGGATTTCAGGAGAGCAGGTCTCTTCCCTAAGCACTAGTGTTACAGCTCTTATGACAGAAGCTCTCAGACGATGGAATTCCTGCATACCTTTAATCCTTCTGAATAGGATATTTACATACATCCTGGGTCAGGGTCTGACAGCAGGTACTTCCTATTGGTTTGGCCCGAGAGCTCGGGAATACCTTATCTACATGTGGGAGGGCACGGTCCTGCTTCTATGTTACTGGTCTGTCTTGAGCCTACATGACCTGTGGTCACGTCCTCACATGTGGAGGAGGGGCGTGGGGCGTTGTCCTACGTGACTGATCTGTCCCAAACCTCTCTTCCGGGGGTTTTGGGGGTCTGTAGCTATGTAAGAGGGTCCTGATCTCCTGGGAGATTAGGAAGCTCCGTCTGTCCCTTAGGGTCCCCGAGAATCAGGATACCTTTCAGAGCCTGCAGCCCCACAGTACGAGGCCTCCTCCTCCCGCTTTGAAATGGAGGCTCTCTTATTGTTCACTGTTGTTTACAGCAAACTAGCTGACCATCTACCGACCTTTCAGAGATTCTCTCTCCTCTAACTCCCACTTTCCAGCAGAGTGTGCTGATCTTGAGCCTCTTCGAACCCCTGCTAAATATTTGTGCACTACCTGCTAGCTCCGAGCGCCATAGAACCCGGAATACGGTGAGGCTCACTCAGAGAGGTCTACAGCCCCCCGTGCTTGCTCTTACAGCACGAGGAAGTAAGACTTACTCTAAAACGAGGCTGCAGGCTTGGGCCTGCAGCCTCCTGTAGAATGTTCAAGGTAGGGAGGCTGGCTGTTAGCGCTGGCACATCGAAGAACTGTCTGCCTCCAGAAGCTTCTCTCCTCCAGTTTGTCTCTTTGGCTGAGGCTCTTTCCTCCACGCTGTGTCCTTATGATAGCATAGGCAGAGCCAACTAAGAGAGACTCTAAAGGAGAGTCTCCCCTACTCAGAGGAAGACGATTCCATTTCACATATGCAAGCTAAGCTCTCTGGGCGCTAAGGAAGCTAAGTTTTTATTGCTTATTATCCTTATACTGTGCTTGGTTACACAAGGCAATTTCACACACGTGTGTAAGTGTACTTTAAGCAGGTTCCCTCACCATATCCCACTGTTCTCTCTCTTCTTGGCCACTTTGTAAGTTCCTTTGTTTCCCTAAATAAATTGATTCTACTTTTGTGTCATGTGTACACATATCTGTGTGTCTATAAGAGATCTAGGACTCACAAATGAGAAAGCATGGACTACTAGTCTTTCTGAAGTGACTGAATTCACTTAATACAATCATCTCTAGTTGCATATAATCTGCAAATTATGTAACTTCCTCCTCTTCCTTTCCCACCTTTTATTGGGGGGGGGCGTGCGTGCGTGTGCGCGTGCATGTGCATGTGCGTGCGTGTGCACACTCACATGTGTGAGTTCAAGTGTCCCAGTGTGTGTATGTGCTCTGAAAGCCAGGAGAGGATCCCTGGAGCTAGAGTTACCAGTGGTTGCGGACCACCTAACCCGAATACTGTGAACCAAATTCGGGTGCTCTGGGAGAGCAGCAAACACTCATAACCCATTGAGACATCTCTCCAGCCCAATTTCACTCCTTTTTATGACCAGAAGACCATTACATTGTATATGTTCACTACAGTTTCTTTAACCACTCTTCCGTGGGTGGACACTTAGGTTGGCTGACGAACACCTATCTCAGCTCCTATGAAAATGCTGCGGTAAACGCTGATGTGCAAATGTCTCTGCGCTGTGTTGATCCAGACTCAGTTGGGTATGTATCTAGTAGTGGTCCAGCTGGGCCATGGGGCTGCTCTGTTTTGTATCTAGTATAGTGGTTCAGGCGGGTCATGGGGCAGGTCTGTTTTGGGTGGGTTTTTTGTTTGTTTTTCTGTGACTTCCAGCTTGATTTCCATAGAGGCTGGACTATTTTACATTCCCACTAGCAAGGTCCGGCCGTCCCTTTTCACCTACATCCTTGCTGGTGCTCGTTACTTGTGTTCTCGATGACCGCCATTTTGACCAGCATGAAATCAATGCGCTTTCGATTTGCATTCCTGTGACGTGGAACATTCGCTTCCTGTGACATGGAACAGTCACTTCCTGTGACGTGAAACATTTGCTTCCTTTGCTCAATGGTCGTTTTGACTGTTCTTTGGTGAACAGTCTGCTCATTCTCGAGGGGTTGGGGGTGGGGGTAGGGGGCGGGATCGGACCTTTGAGCTTAACGTCCCGCCTTGGTCTTCAGCAGCAGCGGGAGCAGGGACAGGAGCAGGAGCGGGAGGCAGCACTCCTTACTCCAGCAGGGGCCTGTCCTCCCCAGAAGCACACGAAGTCTTTTCTTTCTGAGGTGAGAAGTTGCCAAGGAGTCACATTGACAAAACCGGAAATATATCAATGCAACTCAAAGGATTGCTGTGTCTGCTAGTAAATAAGAAATGTAACGGATCTTCCATATAGACTAGCAGTCATGATTTGCTTTTAAAGTACCCCATAATAACCCTGTGGGGAAAGCATTCTCTTTTGAAAATGAATGGGACCCAAGGCAACTTACTTGCATTTGGTTGTGAAGTTGAATGGTTGGGTCCAAGATTCAAATTCAGATTTCCCATACATCAAATCCTTTTCTGGAACCGCCATAATTCCACGATGAAAAGCAATAGGTACAAAGCATAGTTTTGAGCGCAAGAGCTCACCTTTGGAGTTTTGCTCTGGTGACAAGCTGCAGGCCACATTGCTTCCAAGGTGGACTTCAGAGCCAAGCTGTTTCTCCACTTCAGCATCTGAGAAATGGCGATAATACTGTCCCTGGCTCTTGGGGTTATTGTAAGGCTCCAGTGAGCTAGAACAGGAAGCGCATTTGGCGCGGGGTATGGCATGCTGGCAGTAACCACCGCCTGCTGCTGCCGAGAAGATTGAAGGTGATATTACCTCAATCACCAGGCATAAGTGCTCAAGTCAAATGGTTTTCAATGCCTGACACTCATAACTATTTAAATTAGATTGTTACCTCTTCTTTTCTCATCTCTTTGAAACTATCTCCCATTAGCCTTGGGAAGTAAAACCCTGCAGTCACTGTTTAGAGGGGACTGCAGCTTTGTGTGTACATCCTGTCGGAGATGTCTCCGCTGCTTTGGTCTGTCTGCAGGTTTTGTTCCATGCAGCAGAAGCAATTGGTTTAATAGGAAGCGGTTCTCAAACTGTGGGTCGAGACCCGCTTTGACAAGCCTCTATCTCCAAAAAGATTTACATTAGGATTCATAATGGCAGCAAATTTACAGCTATGGGTGCTGGGAACTGAATTCTGTGCAAAATTACAGCTATGAAGTAGCAATGAAAATAACTGTATAGTTGGGGTCACCACAACACGAGGAACTGTATTAAGGTGACACAGCCTTAGGAAAGTTGAGAAGCGCTGCAATAGGACATTTTCCTGAGCCGATTTCATCATCTTTCCCTTTATGTGCACCGCTCTGCCTTTGATCACACAGAACATCTTGCAGAAGAGCAAGGAGCACATCAGGAAAGTGCCCAGCCTTTGCAGGGGAGCACACATGCACAGCCTGTACAGGGGAGCACACATCCACAGCCTTTGCAGGGGAGCACACATCCACAGCCTTTGCAGGGGAGCACACATGCACAGCCTTTGCACAGGGGAGCACACATGCACAGTCTTTGCAGGGGAGCACACATGCACAGCCTTTGCAGGGGAGCACACATGCACAGCCTTTGCAGGGGAGCACACATGCACAGTCTTTGCAGGGGAGCACACATGCACAGCCTGTACAGGAGAGCACACATGCACAGCCTTTGCAGGGGAGCACACATGCACAGTCTTTGCAGGGGAGCACACATGCACAGCCTTTGCAGGGGAGCACACATGCACAGCCTTTGCAGGGGAGCACACATGCACAGCCTTTGCAGGGGAGCACACATGCACAGCCTTTACAGGGGAGCACACATGCACAGCCTTTGCAGGGGAGCACACATCCACAGCCTTTGCAGGGGAGCACACATGCACATTTGATCCCAGCTCCCAGTTTCCTTGAGATTCGGTTTTATCACCTGTGCTTGCCTCCCTGGTACAGTGGACAGTATGTTACGGGATGCTCCAGATGCCTTGCCATGAACTGATCTACTCTAGGAGTTCGGTGAATGCTGTTTCTTTTTCATGCCTCTGCCTCCTCCTCCTCCTTTCCTTAGGAAGGTGACCACACTGTGTGTATGACATGGCTGTAGGAGAGAAAGGCATTTTTATTCTTTTGCCCTATACTAAGGACTCTGAGTCAAATTCCTGCATTGAAGACCCAATGTTGAGTATGTCACAATCTGAACTCATTTTGAATAGGGTTACGCAATGCAACTATTTGACATGAATTCAGAGTATAGTAAGATGGTACTCCATCTAATGTCTGTTATCCTTGTGAAAGAGGAAAATACACACTCTGCTTCTGTCTCTGTCTGTCCCTGCCTGTCCGTCTGTCTGTCCCCCCTCCCCCTCTCTGTCTCTATCTCTCTATGTGTTTCTGTCTCTGTCTCTGTCTCTCTCTCTCTGTGTGTCTCTCTCCTCTCTCTCTCTCTCTCTCTCTCTGTCTCTCTCTCTCTCTCTCTCTCTCTCTCTCTCTCTCACACACACACACACACACACACACACACACGTCTCAAACATCGCTGGGACCTTCTGATCTCAGAGGGTAAGCAGGTCTGGCTGCTGCTGAGATGGGAGGCGGGAGGAGGAGGCTTCAGGTAAGCCAGGCATCGCAGAGCTTGGCAGCGGGCTCCATTGGCTGAAGGAGAAACAGGATATGTTCTTTCCCTGCTCCCAGGAAGTGCCTGCCCTGTTGGCACTCTGGTCTAGAGTTCCGGCCTCCAAAGCCACGAGGCAGTAGCTACCTGTTGCTTGAGACACTCCATGTGTGGCCATTGCCACAGCAGCCCTAGCAACAGGGTTGTAACAAATACGGAAGCAACCAGAACTGCAGGCTTCTCAGGAACAGCTGACAAGGACGACTTGAAATGAGTATTTGTTAGTATTTGGTCATTTAAAATTAAGCACTATGCTGAAACTCAAGGGAGACAAGCAGTCCCCTCCCCACCCCCGGAAATTATTGAGAATGAAGCCTGTAAATGGCATATAATATCCGGTGAGATTTCTTAACATTTTTTTAAAAGTCATTTCCAATTTTATAGGTGTGTATTCATTGTGCACACTACCGGCTTTCACAAGGACATGTTTACACAAGTGTCTAATACACTGAACACAGCTCTACCTTCAGCCTACTTTCCCCCGCGATAGTCTCCTGTGTTCCCCTGGACTATTTTGTTTCATCTTTTAAAAAGACGTATATATCTTTGTTTTAAGTGTGTGAGTGCCCGCATGTATGTATGTGCACTGCATACATGTCTAGTGCTTGAGGAGGCCAAAAGAGGGCAACAGATCCCTCAGAAGTCAAGTTACACAAGGTTGTGGGATGCTCTTAGCCACCACTCTCACTTTCATGACATAACACGGTCATGATTTCATGGCTCTATAATCTGTGAGGGAAAACGTGCTGTCTGGGCTTCCGAGACTGATGTAATCCACTTTGGTATGATGATCTCCGGTTACATCCAACTTTGACATTCTTTCTGGATGCATAAATTTCTACAGGAACACTTAAACTTAAAAAAAAAAATAAAAATGAAGCCGAGTGTGGTGGCTCATGCCTTTTATCCCAGGACTCGGGTGGCAGAGGCAGGCAGAGCTCTAAGGTCCAGAACAGCCTCACTACAGAGTGAGTTCCTGGACAGCCAGAGCTACATGGAGAAACCTTGTCTTAAAAAAAAAAACAAAAATCAAACTCAGAAACATTCAGATGACATTTTCATATAGTCTCTGCTGCTAATACAGAAAAAAATATCACAACCATAATGCTAAAACCTATGACCAGCGATCAAACTGCCTGGCACAATACCATGTCTGTGTGTGTGCACATGTGCATATATGTGTGTGTGCACAGATTTGTGGATGTGGATGTGTGTGTGCAAGTATATGTATGTGCATGTGTGTATGCTTGTATGTGTGGCATGTGTGCATACCTGTGTGTATCTTAGGGTTTTACTGTTGTAAAGAAACACCATGACCAAGAACTCTTATAAAGGATGTTTAATTGGGGCGGGCTTACAGGTTCAGAGGTTCAGTCCATTATCAGCATGGCAGGAAGTATAGCAGCGTCCAAGCAGACATGGTACAGGGGGAGCTGAAAATTCTACACCTTCTTCGGCAGGCAGTTAGGAAAAGACAGGCTTCCAGGTAGCCAGGACAAGGGTCTTAAAGCCGGAATCCACAGTGACGCACTTCCTCCAACAAGGCCACACCTACTCCAACAAGGCCACACCTCCTAAGAGTGCTACTCCCTGGGCCAAGTATTTTCAAATCACCACAGCGTGTGTGTGTGTGTGTGTGTGTGTGTGTGTGTGTGTGTGAGAGAGAGAGAGAGAGAGAGAGAGAGAGAGAGAGAGAGAGAGAGAGAGAGAGAGAGAAATAGTAAAGCAAACTGAAAAACAAAAGCCATTGTCTGGGGTCTAGAATGTGTTCCTCTCTGCAACCGGAAACTGTATGCTTGCTTGAAGGTAAAAGGCACATCACCACTCCTCACTGCTGTCTCCAAGATGCTCCACCACTGAGGAACTGCACAACCCCGGGTTCTGCTCTTGGAGAGCCTTGACTGTGAGTCACCATCCTCCTGTCTCTGGGAGTTCCATCCGTTTCCATTCTGGACTTGTGTTTCTTGAATGTAGTAGTTCAGAAAGTAGGTGAGCTGCTTTTTTTATATATTCCTGGAGGTGAGCTTTTCAAAAGTGAGATGTTTATTGGACTCATGGGCTCTCCACAACTCTTCTGCTCTTTCCTGGCGTGACTACATCCCCCATTTCCCCATGGACTGGGGAGCAGGTTTCTTGGTCAAGGTGGAGAAAGCAGTTGGAATGCTGCAGCAGCCATTCTGGCATCCGGAACGCTCTTAAAGGAACTGAATCTTAGTTCTGAGAGGATAGGGAGAGCATTGCCATTTGTCATTTGCCCCACATTATGTGCAGCAGCAAGCAGAGGCTTTGCACAGGGATTAGCCAAGACTCTCCAAGCATTGCAGTAATGACCTTGCAACCTGCAGCAACAATATTCCCGTACCAACCAGTTCCCAGCATCACATTCCTGAGGAGACATTCCAGTCTAAAGGTGACAGTCCTTTCATTGTAAGGTAAAAAGTCATGTTAAGACTCATAGGATTTATGTTTGTAATCAAGCTCTGGTGCAAGATTCAAAGGAATTAAGCCACCCCCCCACCCCCACATGGTGCATCTGCTTGGTCTAACCATTTAAAATCGCTAGGCAGAACGGATTATTTTCCATGTTGTCGCTTCAGCTATGTCTCTCCAGATGGGACATTTTCCCTTAAGGTCTGAATCTAAAGTCCTTTTTATGAGCCCTACTTTCCAGGAGGCAGCCAAACAGTTAGCGGAAAGAGCAGTGTGAAGAAACAAGGAACACAGCAAGACAGACCCAAGCTGTGAGTCGCAGCATCTCTGTTTTCGGCACCTGTGATCACACGGTGCTTCCTGGACCATGCCCGAGAGAAGGGAGGAAGAGGTGCTAAAGGAGATGAAGCTAAGGAGAAGTCAGAGATCTGCTAGGTCATTGGTTGAACCTGATCCTCGATCCCCGAGTCCAAGCCTTGGAAGGCCTGTGCAAAGAAGTCAGAGAAGGCACCAGACAGGACAAAGACAGGCGGATGCTGACCACAACGGAACAACTTCTCAGACAATAGGATGCCAAAACAGACCGGGCACAGGAAACCCAGGGTGTTGGAGGGCTCAAAGGGTTATTGAGAACCTTCGGTGACTATACGGTTTGAAGTAATATATATTGAAATATATATTTAATAGTACCCAAAGAATTTTGTTTTATATTTAAAAATTAACTTTGTTAGCACACAGAACCCTTTGTTGTCTGTGGGAGAGGGGAAAGGCCTGTGTCTCTAACAAAATGTCTCTCAGTCCGCATGGAAGTGTGGAGGGGCTCGCCCTTCCCTATGAGTTTTGATAGGTTCCTCTCGGTTGAGGGGAACTAAAAATGTTTGGCCTTAATGTGCTTTGTACACTTTCTGTGGTGAATACGTATTATCTCGTATTCAGAAAAAGCAAAACATCTTCCTTAACTTAAGAAATTAATTTTTCTAGTCTGACGAAAGGCACTTAGAAAACCCATAGGTGCTTAATTAAAAAACGAGCGGGAAGAACCAACATACACTTCTGCAGTCTCCCCTGTGCCTCTACCTTGCCTATCTTCTGCTTTATATTAAAGCACACATCCCGTGTGAGCGAGCCTTCAGCATTGCCATGCTATTCTGCTGCTGCAAATGCTACTTGGGGTTAATTCTTTCATAAAACACCCCTGCTTATGTCAGGTTACGTCAAGAGTGAGGGGGCCGTGGTGCCAAGGGACAGGAGAAAGCCCTCTGGCCCACCGAACCCCCCCTGTACCGCCGTCGACAGTTACCAAGCAAGCCACAGTTACTCTGTTACATGACTCTCTACGTGTTATCTGAGAGGGTGTAAAATTCCAGGACCTTTACTTCAGCAGTTGAGTGGTCAGAGGAGAATTATTGCTTCCCTTGTCTTTAGTTTATGGTCCTACTGAGTCCCCAGGATGTGCGGCTAAAGAATCAATGCCAGATGGCTCGGCAGGAGACATGTCTAACGGGGCTGCCACGGCCAGTGATTAATGAGAGCATTTGTTTAATGCTCGCGGTGTGCACTGTGCTGAGTAAAGTTCGTTTCGTGTGTGTTTTTTCTCATGAGGTTATCTCCACAGTTATGCAAGGTAGGCACTGGTCTTCCGTCAGAGACATGCTATACACGTTGCCACTGGGAGGAAATAAATTTCCTTCAGTCAAACAGCCTGGATATAGCAGAACCAGAGTGTGACACCATACCCTTTAGATTTCAAAGCCAGTACTTAAAAGACAATTCTGATGCCTTTAAAGAAAGTCCCAGTACCAAGAAACAATAGCCTAACAGTAGTTTATCCATGAAATCTAGGACACATCAGATAGCACGATAAGGGTTCCACAGGAAACTAAACTCTACCAAAAAGGACGTAAACCAGTAACTTATTTCTTTCAAAGATGGTGACAGAGGGCTAAGGGTATTCTAAATGCAAGGAGGAGGGTTAAATTTGCTAAGCACAGTGGGTGTCACTGTACCAGAGTGCTCACTCTCTCCCTCTCCCCTTTCCCTTCTCTCCCTTTCCCCCTTCCCTTCTCTCTCCCTCTCTCTCCTTCCCCTCCCCTCCCCCTCCCCATTCCCCTCCCTCTCCCCCCTCCTCTTTCTCCCCTCCCCCTCCATCTCTGGATCTCTTTCTGTGTCCTTTTCTCTGTCACTTCCCCCTGATTCAGTCATCTCACATGAATAATTAGCATATCTGACAATCACTAGCTGGACACCCCCAGTTCTATCACCAATGCTCAGAGGGCCTAATATTGGTGTAAAAGGAAACACGCCATGTTCTGTGCTTGTTATAATATTGCTCCGCTGTCAATCTAAGCAACTGCTCAGAACACAACAGGCTACAAATACTGAGCGCTGTGCCTCTGGTTCACACTCACATTCTCGTTGTTAAGTTATAGGTGGATCCTGAACTGGGGAGATGGGGGAGGGTCTCTGCCCTTACCCCTTACCTGCCTGGGTCCTCTTCCTCGTTACTGTGTAGACATGCTTTACTTAGGGAACTCCTGTTCCCCAGCAGAGGGATTCACACTTTACTTCTTATAGAGTTGCTCCTTTGACCCCACAGTTTAATTACAAAATATTTGCTAAAGGTAGTATTTTAATGTGTTGCTTTTGGTTTTCTAGTTGGGAGACCAGAGCACTGGAGGCACGTGCGCTCACAGTCTGTGCTGTGGACTTTGCTTGGGATAGCATGTGGTCTGGAAGGCCCAGCTTCCTTTGTACTTCCTGAGTCGGTCTCAACATAGCCTTGCTTTATTTTCATTTTTTCTAAAAGGGATTAACCTTCGGGGCAAGTGCCTACTGAGAAAGTCATTGCCTGGGTGTCTCTCCTCTTGGCTAGATATGACAATTTGGTTGATTCATGCTGGCTTTCATTTAAGCAAAACCCAACATAGCTGGCTATCAATAATTGTTTAATGTTCCAGAAAATTCCCTCATGCTGGCTAGTTTAATGCCAAAGAATGTCTCCCCCCCACCCCAAGCAACTATGAAATGTTTTAACAATAGTTGCCCTTTTTATGGAAAGAAGGGAAAAATAAATACATTTCACAAAATATCTTCAAAGACATTTGTAGGTTGTCTTATAGACTGTAGCTTGGATCAAGTTGCCTACATACCAGAGCGCTGGTGACAGCATGGGCAACATCGTTGAGCATTCTGAAACCTTTTGTCTCACACTCATTTTGGTACTTCTGAGATGCAGAATTAGATTGTCAATTCCAAACCTCATGGAATATTTGGTAATATTCCACAGAAGTCTTAGCTAGGTCCTTTGCACATATGTCATGGTTATGTAGGCTTGTGAGGCTCCTAATAGTGGGAGTGTGGTGTCTCTGACTCTCTTGCCTGCTCCTGGGACCCTTCTCCTCCTACTGGGTTGCCTTGTCCAGCCTTGATATGAGGGTTTATGCCTCGTCTTATTGTAACTTGTTGTGCAGTGTTCAGTTGATATCCCTGGGAGGCCTGCTCTTTTCTGAAGGGAAACAGAGGAACAGTGGATCTAGAGGAGGGGTACTGGGAGGGATGGAGGGAGGGGACCCGTGGTTGGTATGTAATGTATGAGAGGAGAACAAATAAAAAATAAAAGAAAATGGACTTTTCACAGAGTATATCCTGATTACTGTTTCCCTTCCCCCAATTCCTCCCATTTCCTCCTTACCTCCCCTCTCATCAGGATCCAGCCTTTCTGTCTCTTGTTAGAAAAAGAACAGGCATCCAGGGAATGATAAAATAAGATAAAACAAAACAAAACAAAAAAGAAACTAAAAAAGTCAGAATAGGACAAAACAAACAGGAGGCAAAGAGCTAAAGAGAAAGCAGAAAAAACCATTGGATACAGACACACACACACACACACACACACACACACACACACACACACACACACACACAGGAAACCCATAAAAGCAGCAAACCAAAAGCCATAGTATGTAAGGGAAGGACCTGTAGAGTTTAAAAGTGCCCTAACCCACTTGAGACAAAGAAGCAACCAAGATGAGTTCACTTTGAGTCGACTTCATTTTTAACTACCAGCAATTGTGATTAGAAAGAAAAAGTAACAATTTTTAGAAATCAGTGGAGACATTTCTGCAAACGATAACAAATGTCAGTCTTTGTTAAAGAACACACATTCGAGAATAATTTGGTGGCAGTGTATGAGGACAGGCCCCGATGCCAGGAGCCTGAGGAAATAAAGCCACACAGACCTAGAATTACAAAGAATGCGTTTATCGGAGGTTCGTTGTTGGAAGTCTGGTCCAGGGAGTCGAGACCAGTTGGATCACTGCATTTTGCAACAGAGAGATAAGCCAGTAGTTTGGTCAAAACAAAAGTGATTCCATCCTTGCTAGAAGGTACCTGGATCGTCTTAATCAAAGGGCCAGGCACGGAGACAGTGCCAGGACGCAGGTGCAAAGCTCTACACACACCGCTGTCATCATCCCTGATGTTCATGATTTGATGAAACTGGGATCGGGGGCGGTCACCGAGGTTATGCCTCTAGATGGATGATGTCATCCTGTGAAGCTGAATCCATAGGACATAAAGTGCGAAGTCAGAACAAGACTGGGGCGCCCAGAGCAAATGACGCAGATCGTGGGAGAAATGAAGAGACGGAGGCTAGAGAAGAAAACAGATTTTGAAAAGGAAAATAACCCGGTGGGAATAAATGTTAACATTGGTTCACTTGACCGATAATTCTTGTAGCAATTCGTACATAAATTCAAAAGTGATCTAAATAACTTCATAAAGACATGTTGAAAGAGACTATTAGCACTCCCTTTGATTTCTGAAAACCAGCCACCCTGCGCTCATGGCTACTCATCTTTGCAGAAATACGATGGTGTGGACAGTGTGGTTAAATACCCTGTCCTGAGCCTGTGGACACAGCCCACTCCCTGGGCTTCTGAAACAGTTCCCACCAGATCAGAATGCTGTCAAGGGCTCTGTGAGTTGTGTCCTCATTGATGGGTCAGTTTCCCCACTGTGCTCCCCTGTAGATGCTACACCTGAGTCTTTGATGCTACAAGTACAGCATTAGTATAGAATCGCTAGCAAAACCCAGCTTGCCTGGGCATGTAGGCACACCTTCCAAAATGTGTTCTCTGCCTTCTACTGACCTGTTCGGCAAGAAGTCTTTGCCCAACATTAAAGAATGCCTTTTATTAGAGATGACTCAGACTCCTGAGGCAATCTTATACCTTCTCAGAGTCTTGACTCTTTCTTCATTTTTGGATTATGGAAAATCCTATTGTATGGGGAGAGAGTTTGTGCATCTGGTTTTACCTAATGTTCCAGAGTTCATGCACTATTTAGAATGATTTTAAGTTGCTCTATACAGGTTAAAGTTAATTAATAATACCATAGGACAAAATTGATGCGTAAGTTATTGCATCGCTTTGTCTATACCCTTTTTTTGTTTGTTTGTTCATGACAGTTACCTTTTCCAAATGCTATCAGCTAGACAGCTAAATTGCTTAGGACCTTGTATATAGAGTTCTGACAGAGGTCTAGCAATCAGAGAAATACAAGAAAAACTTTTGGGGGCATTTTTATGGACTTCATCTCCATTTAAATAATGAGAAAATCACGTTGTTTCTCATAAGAACAATCTCACTATTTTAATATACAATGTGAACAATTTCACTCATTTTTTTACTACTGATCTGTAAGCATTCTCAGCATGACACTGATCCTCCATATGTAGGAGAGAAGGAAACTCAGACAGGACTACAGACATGTTCAGGGCAGGTACTGAAGTGGCTAAACTCGATTTTTCTCTGTCCGTTTCCTGACTCAGCGTCCCTTCTGCTAGCACTGAAGCAGATGAATCTGTGTTCAAGTCCTTCTGGCCTGTTTCCCTCCCCTCTTTCCTTAGGACATTCTAATGGCATCCAGTGCTGTTCTTTCTATGATCCTGAGAGCACCCAGGGCTCCAAATGCTACTTACTTCTCACCTCCCACATGGAAACCCTATTTCTGTGAGTCAAGCTCTTAGATTTTCACTGTGCCTGAAGGAGCCACTCCAGAAGAGTTGTCCAGAGTTCCTGTGACTACTGCATGGGTATCCTCATGCATCCCAACTGTCAACGTCAACTCTGTTTTATAAAAAGATAAGGAGAGAAGGAATATGTCTGGTGGATGTGCAGTCAGGTGTGGGGAAAGGACCACTTCCCCCTGAGGCACCAGCCACAGTATAGAATAGAGTTTATTCAGGGCTTGGGGAGGGGAGTTGAGGGAGTTGAGGGAGAGGGAGAGGAGAGAGGAGAGAGAGAGGAGAGAGAGAGGAGAGAAAGAGAATAGAGGCTAGCCATGAGCATGTAAAGAGAGATAGGGGAGGGTAATGGGGAGAGGTGGGGAAAGGGACAAGAGGGCATTTAAAACAAGAAGGCAAGAGATCAAGAGAGAGTGGAGGGGCAAGCAGTCCCTTTTATAGTGAGTCAGACACACCTAGTTAAGTATTTCAAAGAATGAACACACACACACACACACACACACACACACACACACAACTTCTTTATAATATTAAGAAAATTATTTCTGTGGTTCAGTGCTCAGAGAGCACCTGAATGTCATAACAAATCCATTAAGTTGACAGGTCTCCTGAGATTTGGGGAAGGAAGATACAATATACTTATGGAAAACCTGTCTAGTAACTTTTTAAAAAATTCTGTAAATAGTATAAGACAAGCCACAGTAACATTTTTGTGGGGAGTCACCAGAACAAATACAGTAAATACCTTTAAGATAGATACTGAAAGTTAAAGTGATTCCTGTTTAAAATTTTGCAATAAAGTGTGGGCATTTCTGTAATTTGGAATAAAAGCTGGCTATCTAAATTGCTTTTTTAAGCTTCAGTTAAAGATTGTTGGTGCCTGTCTTCGTGAACTAAATCCAAAGTGAACCCAGCAGGAGGGAGGGTTATTTGGAAGACACAGATGTCTGAATTGTGGCTTCTTTCTTACGGTAGTATGGACAGTTGATTAATAAACTCAGTGGAAAAAAACTCTGTGATGTCTTCACTTTGTCTCGAAATACATCTCTCTGCGTATACCTGAGTGTGTTTACTAAGAATTACTTGTATTAGTCGGATTTTCATGATGAAACACCAGGCACGCTACCCACAAACAAAGGGAAGTTGATTTCGCTCACAGCTTTAGAGATTTAAAACTCATCTTTGGGCAGCTGCACCGGGTCAGTCTCTGGTGGAGAAGGTAGGTGAGGGTATAATGTGTGTGGAGAGAGAAGGGGGAGGGGAAGGGGAAAGAGGGGTGGGAGGGGAAAGGGAAGAGAGGGAGAGAGGGATGGGGAGAGGAAGAAAAGACAGGGAGAGGGGAGGGGAGGAGGAAGGGGGAGGGAGAGGGAAGGGGAAGGGGAGGGGAGAAGAAGGGGGAGGGGAGGGGGGAGAGAGACTACATTACCAGATAGGGGAGAGAAAAGGGGAGATAGATATTAAGTTCCATTAAGTTTTCACTGCCTCAGCACTTCTGAGAGCACATTACTTAAGACCTAGAGCCTCCCACTAGGTCCCACTATCTTCCAACAATATAACCTTGGGGACCGAGACTGTAATCAAAGTGGACCCGGGACACACATAATCAAACAACAGCACTAATCTGCAGTGGATCGAGCTAGACCCTTTCTTTCAAGCTCTCACGATGGTGTTATTTGCCTCTGTTACAAAGTCTTAGCCACTAAATCCCACTCGTAGTCTATCATCCTGAGGTATACGCATCTAAGTATCTAACAGAGGTTGCCAGTAGAGAAAGTGCCAGATATCTTGTACCTCCATTTGAAAAAACAGAAGACAGGGGTGTGGAGAATCAGAACATGCTGCTATGGAAGTTGTCACCTTAGCATATTATTTTGAACTGAAATTAAATTGAGAAATAGTAACCTCTAGGAAGGGCTTTCTTCCTTTCTTTGTTAACTTAAATAAGCGCATACATTTCCCAAAGGAAAGGTGACCTTCTTGTACCAGCAAGAGGACAGCAAGGACGGTGTGTTTGTGCCAAGATGTGTCTGTTCTGGGGTTGGAAAGATGCCTCAGTGGTTAAGAGAACATGCTGAATAATCCCAGCCAAAGTTTGGATGCCAGCACCCGTGTAATAAGCTGGTTCTCCTAAACACACATGCACGCGCGCGCACACACACTCACACACACACCACATACACATGCATAAACACATACACTACATACATACACACATACCACACACACATATACACAAACACATACACCACACATACACATACACATGTACACACATTTAGTCACACATACACACACACACCACAATACATTCATACTCATACATACACATATACACATGCACACACCCTTACATACATATATACATACACACATAAATGCACATAAACAAACAGTACATACATATACACACAGGCCACACAGACACACACTCACATACACATACACACATACACACACATATACATACACATACATTCTCACATACACACTATGCATACACATACTCACACTCATACATATACATACACATACACTTACATACACTCACACTCACACATATACATTCACACACATACTCTCACATACACACATACATACACACACTCACACTCACACATATACATACACGCACACCTTTCCCAGGATTCCTCACCCACAGCTCAAACCCTTTCCTTTGCCTTCCGTGTCTATAGCGAGATCTGTGAATAAGACCATGAATTATCATCAAACCCACAGGAATTCTCAATTCTTACAAAGTACACTGGGTCATATAAAAATGGTAATAGCAAATAAATCTTTCTTTTTTTCTCACTGTTAATTTATTTCTCTTGTCAGTTTGCTTCCCAGGGTTCAGCCACCGGACTTAGGGAGGCAGTGAGTGCCTCTCCTATAAACACGAGAGATTTAAATGTGAGCATCAGATTATTTCAGGAAACAATTTCAGATAAGAAAATTATTAAATCACATTACCGTGCTCATGAAATTTTTACTTGACTAGCTTGTAAATAAAACTATGTCAAACCATTTCAAAGGAAAGGGGATCATTTTGTTGCACAATTGAAAAGTCCATTTAGTTTTAGTTATAACTAGGTCAAGCTTAAAAATGGTCATTGGAATTTCACGCCACTGTCCTTCTCACTAGGGCTTCCCTGTCTTTCTCCTTCTCTAGTCTTCTCTCTGCCTACCTCTTCCTCATGGTATCAGCACCACCAAACCCTATCTCTGTAAGTGTCACAACCCTGGAGGAGAAAATCAATTCTGTTTTACAGTGGTTCCTATTTGAGTCTCATTAAGGCCACATAGAACTATTAAGTCCGCTGTCTCATCTTTCAGGAAATTAGTGTGTGGATAAAGAGGATGGTGAGTGGCTAAATCTAGGTCACTTGCCATTCCCTGATGCCGAGGGTGAGTCCCCTCCATTAAACCTGCACGGGCTGACAATAATGGAAATGGGAAACTGGTTTCTCAAATGAAAGTGAAAAATCCCCTAGAGGAACAACACCAAAAATTGCTAAACACGTGGCTTATGGCCAGAATCTTCCCGCACATAACCTAACCCCCTTACCTTTTAACATCTAAAGCATATCCTGTTTCCCCCAGCACCTCAAATCCCACCAGGGTATGTGTGTGTGTGTGTGTGTGTGTGTGTGTGTGTGTGTGTGTGTGTATGTATAAGCATGTATATGTGTGTATATGTATGTGTGTATGTATATGATGTATATGGTGTATATGATGCATATACATATGTATATGTATATATGCATATGAATATATGTATATATGCATGTGTGTATGTATATGCATGTGTGTATGTATATGTATATTGTATATATGATGCATATGTATATGTATATATATGCACGTGTGTGTGTGTGTGTGTGTGTGTGTGTGTGTGTGTGTGTGTGTACATAACCCAGAGCATCTCCATTGTTGTAATTTCCTATATTTTAAATCATCATCACATAGCTGGGGAAAGTCAAGAGGATTCTGCAACAGATTATCAATATTCTTATTCAACCTATGGAAGTTAGGTTGAAAACATAAAGGAAATGATTCCAGTCCTAAGTCACTATCTTTTTTTTTTTTTAAAGATTTATTTATATTATGTATGTGAGTACACTGTAGCTGTCTTCATGCACGCCAGAAGAGGGCATGGGATCCCATTACAGATGGTTGTGAGCCACCATGTTGTTGCTGGAGTTGAACTCAGGACCTCTGGCAGCACAGTCAGTCTTCTTTTTTTTTTTTTTTTTTTTTTTTTTGGAGCTGAGGACAGAACCCAGGGCCTTGCGCTTGCTAGGCAAGTGCTCTACCACTGAGCTAAATCCCCAACCCCCTAAGTCACTATCTTGATCAAAGCAGCCATCATTTATTGTTCCCTTAAGGAGCCCCCAGCCTTTCTTTCTGAAGCTCCCTGTGTATTTGACACCAGAGCCAACTGAGAGAGGCTGAGGCAGAGAGAGCGGCTTTTGCGTTCTCAGTAAGACTGAGTGTGAGCTTCATCTCCCTGATCTCTTGAGGCCCAGGAGGACTTCCGATCAACTCATGACTTGAAATACTTAGAGTTATGGTTAGGGGTGGGTCAGGGTTTTGTTTGTTTGTTTGTTTTGCTTTATACTTTTTTTATTTCTTTTCACATAAACACCCTTGACCAAATCAGACCTGTGTAATAAGCTGACGGTGTGACAGTCCCAAGGACTGGTGACAGCTTCTTAATTTTTTTTTTTTTTTTTGGGGTCTAGTAGAAATATTAGCAAGGGGGCTGGGGATTTAGCTCAGCGATAGAGGGCTTACCTAGGAAGGGCAAGGCCTTGGGTTTGGTTCCCAGCTCAAAAAAAAAAAAAGAACCAAAAAAAAAAAAAAGAAATATTAGCAAGGCCCAACCCCAGAGGTAGTCAAGTAGGCCAAGAGTGGGTCGAGAAGAGAAATAGTAACTTAATAAAGGACTCTGTTATTATGACATAGCTGGTTGGTTAATTTAAAGAAGAGATGAAGAAAAAAGTTGAAGACATATGCTAGATATTTTTCATGTAAGTCACTTAAAAGAATACGTGCTCACTGAAGTTTGTGACCTGGCAGACTCCTTTCTTCCCATTATTACAGAAGAGTCCAGAACAACTTTCTTCCTTCTCCCCTATTTACTGCAGCTTTTCTTATTTCAAGGACTGAGTTTTGTAAAGTCTGTGGAAAATCGAAAGTTTATTACAAATTAAGTACAAATTCTAACATGGTTTTTATATATAGTCATACATTCATTGTCCACAGGGCTGAGTTTCATAAACACAATTTGAAGTGTATGGAATAGTTTGACTCAGCCACTCAGGCCCTCTTTCTTTCCTTTCCTACTCTTTCTCCACCTCCTCCTGTTCTTCCTCCTCCCCCTCCTCCTCTTCTCCTCCTCCCCCTTCTTCTCCCCCCCTTTTCCTGTTCCTCCTCCTCTTCCTACTCCCCTCCTCCTTCTCTTCTTCCTCTCCTTCCTTTCCTCTTCTTCCTCCTCTCCCTCCTCCTCTTCCTCCTGTACTAATAGAATGGCGCACCCTTTCCTTCTCCCGTTCACTTCCACTTTCCTGTGTCCATATAAAACCCAGGACTAACAAGTGAAAGAAAAGCATGACATTTGTCACTCCGAGACCAGCCCGCTCTCTTCAGTGTGGGCCACCTCTGGTTACGTCTGTGTCCTAGGAAATAGCATTTCATTCCTCTTTACCGGCGAATAAAGTTCAGTGTGTGTACCTCATTCTCTTTACTCAGCTCATGCACTGACAGACACCCAAGGGGTTTAGCTAGGGCACATGGCAGTTCTGTCTTTAGTTTCCTAAAGAATCATCACACTGATTTCAATGGAGGCTGACATACCGTACACTCTCACCAGGAGTATAAGGACTCCCATCTCCCCACATCCTCGACAGAATTTGCTATCATTTTTTTTCTTATGATACTCATTCTGACTAGGATGAGACGGAATCTCAATGTAGTTTTAATTTATACTTTCCTGATGAATGAGGATGTTGACATTTTTCATGTATTTATTGGGCATTTGTATTTTTTTCTTTTCTTTTTTTTATTTCTTTCTTTGTTCTTGTTGTTTGAGACAGGTTTTCTCTGTGTAGCCCTGGCTGTCCTAGAACTAGCTCTGTAGAGCAGGCTGGCCTCAAACTTCCTCTGCCTCCCCGGTGCTAAGATTAAAGGCGTGCACCACCATTGTCTGACTTATTATTCCATCTTTTATAATAAATAGCCCACCCTGCTGTGTCTGCCTAAGGAGACTGGTCCTGGGATGGTCCTCTACCTTCTACTTTATTTGACTTTTATGGGAAGTGAGTAAGTACTGGAGAGGTCGCAGACGGCCTATAAGAGGTCCAGATTCGCCTCAGTTTCTTCAGTTCCACTCGATAGCCTGCCCAGGTTGAGTCAAATTACATTTCAGTTTCTCGGCGAAGCACTTTCTCCAGTTTCCTTGGAAGATGGTTTGATAGCCTTATCTCTTCCAATGCTGTTAGTAATACCTTATTTCCTCCAGGCAGAATTGTCTCTGCAAAAATGGGTTAAGAGAGCCTAGAAAGATGCCTCACAGGTACAGGTGCCCGCTGCCAAGTTAGTTCAGTTTCTGAGAGCCACACAGTAGAAGAGAGAACCAATTCTCATGAGTTCTCTGATCTCCAAATGTGCACACATGTGCACATACATGAACACACCCACACTATATACACGTATACATATACACATATACATAATTATAAATATACACGAAACATAACATATACACACAGAAGCATACATACAGAGACATTTAATATTTTAAATGAGTTTGGAATGGTTTTATCTCACCACCTTGGAATTATTTTTAAGCTTGGGCCATGTGGGGCTATTAAGGAAAAAACATTATTTAGTATGATTTACTAAACATTATTTACTAAAACATTATTTAGTGTGATTTAATTAAACAAGAAGTCTCATTCTGTGGCTTGGAATTACATATTCTTACAACAATCCTTTGACTGATTATTTAACAGAGACTGTACTAACATCATGTTCTTTTGTAAAACATTCTTTCTCGTGCATTCTATGAATGGATATATTCAATTATTACTTTAACTTTCTTCCCATTGGAATATCATTTCAGGTATTAAATGAGAAGCCAGGATGGTATTATGTTTACCATAAATGACAATGACCTGTAGACACAAAATAGGTTTTGGTGTTACACTGTATGTAAATTTCAGAAGCGGTAAGAATGTTACCTGGGAAAAAAAAGAAGAAACACCCACTCCTTCTCCATCGCTGGAAGGCACCATGGAAACAGGAATCCACAGTATCCAATAGGAATGGGAGGGAAATTTATTCCTGATTTCATAGGCAGAAACGTGGGATTGGGAAGGCTGAGTGACTAAGTCATCTGCAGTAGACTCCGTCAGCTTTTCAGTTTCCTTTCTCAGACCGTTACCTTCTGCCATTAAATTGCTTCAGTGAGACTGACCACTCCTGTCATGGGCATCTTTAAGATGGATAGGAATGACTCTTGCAACTGATCAGCCATCATTAAGATGATCAGAATAATTGGGAGGCTCTCCCGTAGCATCGGCCACCTCTTTCCGAGACCTGCTCTATTTCCTCTCCTCAGGCTGGCTTTCCAAATTCTGAAGAAACACAACAGTCAAATGATTGGGATGCAATCGCTAAATAGTCTTGCCCTGGATTTACAAAACCCAGCACATCTAGTGTTCCTTAGATAACATCAATAAAGTCCTACCCATTCTTCCTGTGTATATTAATATAAAACATGTAACCTGACATATGGGCTTTGTGAATGTGTTCCTGTACACGTGCGTGTGTGCGTGCATGCGTGCGTGCATGCTTGCAGAAGGGGAGCATATTGGCCAGAGGTGGACATCCGGTGTGTTCCTCGGTAGCTGTCTACCTTAGTTAAGACCGAATCAAATTGGCTGTGCTGTGTGGCCCACAAGTTTGGGATCCGCCCATATTGTTCCTTCAATTCTGATGCAGGAGCTTTGACCTCATCACAACGGCCCTGGTGTTGGCGCTGTTTGTGCTGGCTTCAATCCAGCAATTTCCTAGCTTTGTATTTTAATCCCAGACCTGAAGTCAATCTGTATCCAGATCCAGTTCGTGGTCCACATTTCTCCTTTTGTAAACATTTAAGAAGTAACTGACTTCCCACTACGGACACAATTAAAGTGAGTGGGGACCAAGTATTTTTTGTCGTCTATTACACTTCAGCGCCTTAAAAAAAACAAACAAACAAACAAAAAAACCCAAAAACCTGAAGTTGCAAGAATTAAACATCCATATTATTAACTCAAAATTAATATGTGTCGAGTGCCTATTATGCGCTACATGTTGTTGGGAACCAATGGAATCGTTGAGAGCAATTTATAGGCTGGAAACGCTGACAGAGAGTGTTATTATTTTAAGAGAAAACTCAAAAACTAGTCAGAACCTATAGATCTTCAAACGGCCTAAGTCCAAGACTCAAAAATCAAAGCTTCAAAATGTGGGCTAGGGCTGTATTTCAGTGATAGAGAATTGCCTGGAATTTATGAGGCCTTTGCTTTGATCTTCATTACAACATTAATTAATTAAAAGTAGTCAACCTGCAGAGTTAAAAGGAGTCCTCCCTATCATCTACTTCTTTTAAAATATTTTAATTACGTTTTATTTCATTGGGGGCAGGTGGGGGCAGGGCGGTCAGAGGACAATCTGAGGGAATTGGTTGGTGCTCTCTCCTTTTACCGGAGGGTCCCTGAGTTCAAACTCGGCTGTCAGTTGCTGGGCAACAGAGCCTTCACCCACAGGGCTATCGGTCCAACCCCTGTCATCTGCCTCTGTACCCAACTCTTGAGGATAAAGAGTCCTAGAGGAGAGGGCTTTCCTGATTTGTCAAGCAGTTTCTACGTCTTTAATGTCTAACAAAAGTTCTCCTAACTGCTTTAGAGAAGACAGTTCTGAAACGGTTTTTTCCCCCTCTTAGGAGAAAAGGTTTGCCAGATAAACATTGCAGAAAAAATGTCTAAAATGTTCGTGTAGGCAGAGATGGACTTAAGGCCATTTCTTTGTATCTCTCCTGGTTAACTCTCGGGTGTGGCTAAGGAACATATAGAGTAGGTCCTGCTTCTGAGGAATTAGGCCCTCATTCTTTGTGTTCTTAGCCTCACTAAAAGAAGAGTTTAGTAGTGGACTTGGAAGGAGGAGCAAGGAGAGTCTGAGAGAAAAGCAAGGCCGGCGTGCGTCAATCTTGATGCTGCAGAGATGAGAAAGATAGAGAAGAGAGCAGCAAGGGAGGTGAGGAAACAGCCCTGTGCGGGGTGCCTCAGAGAAGGGGCCAGAGGCCTCAGAGAAGGGGCGGGGGCCTCGGAGAAGGGGCGAGAAATCCCAAGCTTCAGCTTTTGGCTAGTATCTGAAAGAAAACCATACAAACAAACTTTAAAACATTTATTATTTAAATTAAAAAAACAAAACAAAACAAAAAACCCTGGGAAGGCAGAGGCAGGCAGATGTCTGAATTCGAGGCCAGCCTGGTCTACAGAGCGAGTTCCAAGACAGCCAGCACTGCACAGGGAAGGAAACCCTGTCTCAGAAAACAATTGCACTCCCTCAGAAGAGGGCGGACTTGGCAGTGTAGCTGTAAGGGAAGCTCTGTGAGGCTGCACTGGGGGAGGGGTTCTGAGCTGGATAAGAACACTATCTCATTAAGGGGTAATTAATTGCTCCACCCGTCTCCTCCCTGTCCCCTGTCCCCTCGGCAGATCTTCAGTTGAGTCAGATTTCAGGTGATTAACATGCCGACTGGATTAACTCTGATGACAGAGACAGCTGAATGGACTGTTCTAATCTTTAAAGCAGATCAGAGTGTCGTCTCTGCTCCGGGGAGATGGAGAGTTCTCTCTCTCTCTCTCTCTCTCTCTCTCTCTCTCTCTCTCTCTCTCTCTCTCTCTCTCTCTCTCTCTCTCACCAAGAGACCTAAAGAGGGGCAGTTGTGTCACTAAGGAAATAGGAGGTAGGGCGCAAAGCCCACTGTCGGGTGGGAGCTGGGTCTGTCCTTCATCCCTAGATCACAGCAGCAACAACCACTGTTTATTCAGTCTTGAAAAGCATTGCGCAAGCTGGTATCATCGCCAGTGTCTTCATTTTGCAGATGCGAGGCTGAGGCTAAGGGCCTTGGCCAGGGGTTGAAGAACTTTCTTCTCTCCTTCCCACCCTTCTATGTCAGCCAAGAGTTTGCCTTTCTCCCATTTTGTTTTGTTTGCTGTTTTGGACACATAATAATTACACATATTTATGGGGTACACTGTGGTGTTTGATACACATATATACTGTGTAATTATCAAATCAGGGTGATGAATTAAAGTCGGGCAGTGGTGGTACACGCCTTTAGTCCTAGCACTTGGGAGGCAAAGGCATTCAAGGCCAGCCTGGTCTACAGAGCAAGTTCCAGGACAGCCAGTGCTACACAGAGAAACCCTGTCTAGAAAAAACCAAAAAGAAAAAAGAAACACACACACACACACACACACACACACACACACACACACACACAAAACTTTAAACATCCAACCACCTAACAATGGTTTGACTTGAATATCAGGGATTTCCTAGGCTCAAGATTCTTTTGTCTCAATTTTTTGAGCAGCTGGGACCTATAGAGCAAGATTCCCTGTACCCACTGGTCTCTAACTTCTGGTATAATACGCAGAAGGATCCATCGGTACATGTGGCTTGTAGAGTGGGAATCTATACCCTTTTAAATCAATGTAGTAGTATCAAGCACAGAACTCCAGCATACATGTTAACACTGTGTACCTACTTGCCCCTGACAGCACGTAACCAAGGCAAGCATAGATGTGGACTGTCCCATTCGACTGCTGTTTTTCAGACTAACCTCAAAATATCTCGCAGCACTCAGATACAGGGGATAAAAGGAGCCACAGGAGGAAAACAGAGACAGGAAGATTTAAACAAATGTCAACTACACTCGGCTATGATATTTGGCTTTAATTTTGTCTGTTCTGGGCATTAACTATTGGCTATAAACGGTGATTGGGTCCATCAGTTTAAATTTGGGGGGTGGGGGGGATAAAACCTCTTCTGTGAAGATAAAACAGGTATAATATTATACAAATACATTATATAACAGGTATAATATTATATAATAATATATAAAATTCTATAAGCAAGAAACAAGAATAACTGTTCATAGCAAAAAACAAGTAACATTAAAAATAAAAAACACGGAATTAATAAGGAAAGACCCTCTGTCCCTCTTAAGGTATAGTTTTTAAAAGTTCAGTCAGACTCTAAGGTAAATATAAATTTAATACACGTTCAAGATTGTCTCAAACCTAAGAGAAAACAGTATTCCACGCAGATTCAGAGAGCGGTTAAGAAGCGTGCAGGAGGGGTTGGGGATTTAGCTCAGTGGCAGAGCGCTTGCCTAGCAAGCGCAAGGCCCTGGGTTTGGTCCCCAGCTCCGAAGAAAAAAAAAAAAAAAGAAGAAGAAGAAGAAGAAGCGTGCAGGAGGTCCAGCAAGGAGGTGTGAAGCTACAATTAATGGACTAAGGACAAATAGGCCAGTCTGTGCAGCCTCTGCTCCGAGAAGCCACCCTCTCCATCTGACGAGCCTTGCTGACTGACTTACCTATCTGAATCTTTAATACCTTCCTCACACAATCCTTCGGCGGCCTTTACTATTGTCCTGACACTTCCCAGCCTGTGCTTCTGTCTCGGGCCTTCTCTGACTAGTTGTTTGTTTGTTTGTTTGTTTGTTTGTTTGTTAGACGTGTCCTCCCATCACTTTGTCTCCACAGGACCCAGGGATCTAAATCAGTCCATGAGCAGCATGAATTCTTTAATTCAAAGCTGTTTTTCTTAAGACATTGAAGACCGGAGTGTCTCAGCGCTGGCTGCTGACGTCTCATGGAACACAGTTCTAACTGTCCTGCTTCCTGGTCCCATTTTGCACAAACACATGGAACTAAAGAAACACTGGAGATTCTTTAAAAGGGGAACAAGAATACCCTTGGCAGGGAAGAGAGAGGCAAAGATTAAAACAGAGATGAAGGGACACCCATTCAGAGCCTGCCCCACATGTGGCCCATACATATACAGCCACCCAATTAGATAAGATGGATGAAGCAAAGAAGTGCAGGCCAACAGGAACGGATGTAGATCTCTCCTGAGAGACACAGCCAGAATACAGCAAATACAGAGGCGAATGCCAGCAGCAAACCAGAGAACTGAGAACGGGACCCCGTTGAAGGAATCAGAGAAAGAACTGGAAGAGCTTGAAGGGGCTCGAGACCCCATATGAACAACAATGTCAACCAACCAGAGCTTCCAGGGACTAAGCCACTACCTAAAGACTATACATGGACCCTGGACTTTGACCTCATAGGTAGCAATGAATGTCCTAGTAAGAGCACCAGTGGAAGGGGAAGCCCTGGGTCCTGCTAAGACTGAACGTGATTGTTGGGGGGAAGGCGGCAATGGGGGGAGGATGGGGAGGGGAACACCCATAAGGAAGGGGAGGGGGAGGGATTAGGGGGATGTTGGCCCGGAAACCGGGAAAGGGAATAACACTCGAAATGTAAATAGGAAATACTCAAGTTAAAAAAAAAAATTCCTCAGAAAAAAAAAAAAAGAAAAGAAAAGAAACACTGGAGACGGAGCCATAACGATTGAATGCGTTTTGGTAAAGCTTCTTGGAGAATGTTGGGAATATCTTCACCAACTTTATTTGGGATAGCCCGATAGGTCTCACTAGCCTTAGGTAATGGGGAAACTATGGTATCCTTGGAGATAGTGTATAACTGATGGATTTTCAAACACCATCTCCTCTATGATTATTTACTGCCTTTTCCATTTATGTTCCTTTCTCATTTCTCATTTATTTGTTTTTTTGTTTTGTTTTGTTTTTTGTTTTTTACCTCTCCATCAAGGTACAGGATGATAAGATTTAACCACTTTTTTAGGATCTTGATAGCTACTCAGTTTATATACCCTTTTACATAAATCACTTAAAATAAGGGGACATTGGGATTGCTCAATGGGTAAAGCAGACCTGATTTCAATGCTTCAAAACCAAAGGGAGAGAACCAGGTTCACCAAGTTGTCCCTCAGTCCCTTTCTCTCTGTCTCTGTCTCTGTCTCTCTCTCCCTCACACACACACACACACACTCATCTACACACACACACACACATGCATGCCTGCATACATACACACTCACATATGCATATACACACATGCATTCATGTACATACACACTGCACATACATATACTCACTACATACATGCATACACACATACACACTCATATGCGTACATGCACACATACACACATACATATACCCTCACACACACACACACACACACACACACACACACACACACAGAGGCTAAAGTCTCAAAAAGAAAAGAAGTGTCTTTAAATGAAACTATAATCTAAGTCTTAAACCCTTTCTCAGAGTCCAAATAAAAACCCTAAAACACTATTAGAATCATGCTGTTATACAAGTTTCGATTTGACTACTTGATTACTCTTGAATGATTCTTGTTTTCAAGAAATGGAGTTACATTTTGAAACTCTGAATTCTGGGGTTAGACTTGGAATCTCATCCCTCCTCCTCTGACCTCTCCCAGCCTGGTAACCAGGCCTTGGCTTGGTTTGCTCATCTGTAATCTGGGCTTCTTAGTGTCATTAGTGATCCTTAAAAATGCATTGCTCCAGGCCCACAGCTCAGGAAATGGGAAGAACAAAGAACACCATCGCACTGTTCCTTGCTTCACCGTGCAAACTATTTAAATATCCTTTCTCCCCCTCCCTCCCTCTCCCCACCCACTCTGAAAGTATTATGTAGTCCAGGCTATCCTCAGACTTCCTTTGTAGTTGACATTTACCTGCTGATCCTTTTGCCTCTTCCTCCGGAAGGCTGGGTATGAATTGCCATGCCTGTTTAATGTGGTGCTGGGGATCAGACCCTAGGCTTCTTGAACACCAGAGGCTCTACCAAGTAGCTGCTCACCTACCTCTAAAGGCCATCTCTTGACAGAGACTTCCCCTGCCTGTCCCTTCTACCCCAGACATTCCCTAGAAGAGTTGCCTGCTTGTTTGTTTTCTGGAACTTTCATGGTTTCTAGTTATACATTTGTCTGTCTGGTCCGTGGGACTTGGAAGCCCCAGACAACATGGGTAATGGGTACTGTAATTACCACGGTCCACCCAGAACCTAGCCCAATGCCTAGTGCATAGGAGACGTTAGTGAAGAATTGATAACAAATGGGTGTCACGTAGAACTACAATGTCTCAGTATCGCAGGTGTGGGAGTCATGGGAAGTGGAGGGGTGTCATGGGAAGTGGGGGTGGGGGGGGATGTCATGGGAAGTGGGGGGAGGTCATGGGAAGTGGGGGGATGTCATGGGAAGTGGGGAGGTCATGGGGAAGTGGGGAGTGTCATGGGAAGTGGGGGAGGTCATGGGAAGTGGGGGGTGTCATAGGAAGTGGGGGATGTCATGGGAAGTGGGGGAGGTCATGGGAAGTGGGGGATGTCATGGGAAGTGGGGGAGGTCATGGGAAGTGGGGAGTGTCATGGGAAGTGGGGGAGGTCATGGTTAGTGGGGAGGTCATGGGAAGTGGGGAGGTCATGGGAAGTGGAGGAGTGTCATGGGAAGTGGGGGAGGTCATGGGAAGTGGAGGGTGTCATGGGAAGTGGGGAGGTCATGGGAAGTGGAGGAGGTCATGGGAAGTGGGGAGGTCATGAGAAGTGGGGGAGGTCATGGGAAGTGGGGGTGTCATGGGAAGTGGGGAGGTCATGGGAAGTGGGGAGGTCATGGGAAGTGGGGGAGGTCATGGGAAGTGGGGAGGTCATGGGAAGTGGGGAGTGTCATGGGAAGTCATGGGAAGTGGGGAGTGTCATGGGAAGTGGGGGAGTGTCATGGGAAGTGGGGGAGTGTCATGGGAAGTGGGGGAGTGTCATGGGAAGTGGGGAGTGTCATGGGAAGTGGGGGAGTGTCATGGGAAGTTGGGGGGTGTCATGGGAAGTATGAGCACCATCCTCTCTTTTCCTTCAAATTTGCCATTCTAGAGAATACGATTTCGGACTGCCCAAGTGCTATTAACATTTCTTGTGTCATGTGCCCAAAGTGCATTTTCAGAATGATTTCTGCATACCATACAATTAGAGTAGATATTAAAATGTAAAAATTTCTACTTTGTACCACATACTTAATTAATATATATGAAACTGATTTTAATAACTTATGAGAATGTTTAAATATAGAAGGTTTATAATGAACCATTTCTTAACCGCTTACTGTTTTTCTTCCCAAAGTAATCGACTGCAGATGTCCAGCACCCTTGTTTTTAACTCAACATTTACACGTCCCTCTGGCATAACTCGACCCAAGGCTTCAGCACACTGGAAGGCATTGCATCAGCTTAGAAAGTCCTTGTGTGCGGATTTGACATTCACACCCTGGATAACGCTCTGGGCGTGGTGCTTCTGGAGCTTAGTTTTGCAAAACATATACTTAGTCAAATGATGTCCTCGGAATTACTTCATAGATCCACACGTCTGATAACGTCGACCCAACGTCCACTCTTACTCAGGCTCCTGGGAATTCCAGCTTACCTTATCAGAATGAAGTGAAATAAACAATCTGTGCTAATCATCCCTACCCTAACGAGAAATGTTTGTGTTATTTTTACAACATAATTATTTTAAGTAGCCAAGCTCAAAGGCTCAGGCTCAACCTTAAGGAGTTAAGGCTTTAAATACATTGCCTTGAGTTCTGGACTCACTGAATTCACGATGAGAAATTCAGCAGGTGCTCTTCCGAGGCAGAATGGGAGGATTCTGTTGTATGGGGGCATTCTGTTGATAAAGTTTCAGAAATGTACAAAGCGTGGTTTTAAAATCCCCAATTAAAGCTTTCTATTGTTTTTTTTTCTGAATAACATGTGCATTTTATACAAGTTATGCCAGGACCAGAATGGATTGCAGCTTGTTGATTATTGGCTGAAGGGGTCCCATTCCCTAAAAAAAAAAATCACAAATGATTGCCGATGCTATTTGCTTCCCTCCACAGCCTAATAGTAAGGCCATGCTGTAGAAGACAGCACTTGCGTACATCAACGAATATGGGTAAATTGAGCTGGTGCTCAACGAGAAGCTTCATCCCCAGTGACTAGTGTTCACAGTGCTGAAAAGTTCTTTATACCAAAAGACGAAAGTGATCACCAATCTTGTTCTGCTACAAAGCCTGTGAGCTACCATAGTGACCCGGTTGCGAGGAATGCCGGTTGGAACAATAATGGCACAAGTATCACTTGAGTAACCAACCATTTTTTGATTGGATTTAAGGCCCATTCTATGAACTTGAACCTATACCTAGCACTGTGTAGGTGTAGGTTAATGAAGCTGAGAGAGATCTAGAACTCACAGGAAAACCTATTACAATTATCCTGCTAAAGCAATCACATCATTCCTAACTATTATACTTCTATACCCCATAGACCAGTGTATTATTGACTCCCTCCCCCCAATTAGAGAAGTCTCTTCTTGCAGTAGATAGTAATTAACACAGAAACCAATGACTAGTCAAGTATAGAGAGTGGCAGACTTTCGTGTACTCGGCCCTAACTGGGATGTCCTTATTAAATCATTCTCCTCAAGGCTCAGGGATTTACGCAGCAGAGAAGGCAGAAGGATCGTAAGAGTTGGAGGTGGAGGGTGACTCCAAAGAAACAACTTGCAGACACCATGTGGGTGACGCACACGTGAACTCACAGGGGCTGTGGCAGCAGGCACAAGACCTGTACAAAGTGCAAACCAGACATCCCAGCATGGAGACGGGGAAGCAGGCACAAAGCCCCACCTCCAACTAAGAAGCTATTTGCAATCCATAGGTGTCCAGAGGGAAAGATCAGTTCCCTTCAATGAAGTGGCAGTAGGTGTATGTACTGCTGGTTTGTGTGTCAACTCGACCCACAACGGAGTTATCCCAGAGAAAGAAAGGAGCCTCCCTTGAGGAAATGCCTCTATGAGATCCAGCAGGAAGGCATTTTCTCAATGAGTGATCAAGTAGGGGAAGGCCAATTGGGTGGAGCCATCCCTGGGCTGGTGGTCTTGGGTTCTATAAGAGAGCAAGCTGAGCAAGGCAGGGAAAGCCAGAAAGTAACATCCCTCCATGGCCTCTGCATCAGCTCCTGCTTCCTGACCTGCTTGAGTTCCAGTCCTGACTTCCTTTGGTGGAAGTGTAAGCTGAATAAACCCTTTCCTCCCCAACTTGCTTCTTGGTCATGGTGTTCGTGCAGGACTAGAAACCCTGACTAAGACAATGTAATAACTACACTTTCAGGTAGGTGACGTGTTTGAGAATTTCGAACTCTTTCACACACAGTAGACAGATTAGACAGTAGACGGAGACACAGTAGGAAGATTCAAGTTAGGAATGATGAGTAAAAACTGCCACAGAAAACAAGACTTTTAAAGCAAATTATAAATTTACTTTCCTTTATAGACATATATGCAAATATATTGGTGTATACAGATAGGTGTATATATTGATACATATACCGTTTTCATACATACCAATTCACAGAGACATAAATATATGTATATTCCACTGTGCTCATCTCCCTTCCCGTGCGTTTCCATACTGGCTAAGCTTTGATTACGGCTAATGCCTCCCAGGTGTTCCAATTCCTCGGGCTCTCTATGCATTTCTTTCAGATCTAATTTCTCTTGCAATTTAGTCTCTCAAAATGAGACCATTCCAACAGGCCTTGATCTAACATATGGTTGGCAAATATCCAACGAGAACAGACAGCTTCGTTATATAATTCAGAGACCACAGATGTGGCCTCTACTTAAATGACCTTAAACGGATCCCAGGGCCTAGAGGCTGAAGGCATGCTGAGACCCCAGATTAGACAGTTGCATGAACGGAAATCATTTGTGGCAGGTGCTTTAGCCCTGATCCACTCCTCCAGGCCTGAGTTTAAGTTCAGTAGACTTCTGAAAAAGGCCAGTCACGCACACCCCTTTTTAGAGTTGAAAAAGAAGTCAGAAGCCATGTAGTTCAGTCACATCCAAGTCACACATGCTAAAGCTAGAGGACTCTTGCCTCGGAATTTACCTTCTTCGATCGCCAACTTCACTTCCTCATTATTGATCATGTGATCATGTGATGTTTGATCTATGATTATACTTATTTGCAACCCTGGAAATGAAACCAACTTGATCCCTTAATAAAATCTTTTTAATGTACTATTGAGGTAATTTGGAATTCTTTTATCGGGGTTGGGGATTTAGCTCAGTGGTAGAGTGCTTGCCTAGGAAGCACAAGGCCCTGGGTTCGGTCCCCAGCTCCAAAAAGAAGAACCAAAAAAAAAAAAATTTTTTTTTATCCAGGTGGGGTTTTGTGGAAAGCGCAGGTGGGGGGTGGTATGTGTGCCTTTGTGTGGGGATCAAATTCAGGGTCTTGGGCATGTCAGGTAATTGCTCTACCACTGAGCTAAAATACTCCAGTTCTTAAAGACTCTTGTATGCATGTTCATTAAGGATTTGACCTATAGTTTTCGTGTGTGTGTGTGTGTGTGTGTGTGTGTGTGTGTGTGTGTGTGTGTGTGGTGTTATTATTAGGGTGTTGTGGTGCCCTTCACCAACCCCTGTGTAGAAGGCTTTTCCTCAGCTGGAGGTACTATTTGGGAGGAGCACTAGAAATTATAGGAAGATGGTTCTGGTTGGCAGCAGTAAATCATCATGGGTACTGCTTGAAGAGTGTTTTGACCTGATACCTTCCCGTTTGTGTCTCTGTCCCCATCTCTCTCTAGTCTTGTCCCCCACCCCCTCCAACCCCTCTTCCCACATCTGGCCAGTATGAGGTGGGCAGCACTGTTTTGTCAAGCCCTTCTACTAAGATGGTCTCCCTCCCACGCTCAAGGATGAGTAGAGCTACTTAAAGATGGAGAGACACCTCTGAGGCCACGGGCCATAGCACATATTACATCCCTTTAAAGGAAATAATTCCATGTGCAAGCTGTTTATGGGTTTGTTTGTTTGTTTGTTTGTTTGTTTGAGTTTTGTTTTGGTTTGGTTTGGTTTGGTTTGGTTGGTCTGGTATAATTTAGCCATGAACTAATCTGGCCTTGAGCTTCTCCTTGTTGAGAGACTTTTCATCCAGTTTCATTTTTGACCAACTAAGAGGTCTAAATATCCCTCTTGCTTAATTTTTGTACACCATATAAAGTCTGTCCATTTTTTCTTAGATGTTTCAGTTTACTGGCATATTAATTTTTAAAATATCCCTGGTCCTGGCGTGGATCCCAATGGTATCCGCGGCAGTCTCTCCTTTTGTCCCTAATTTTATTATTCCAGCCTTGTCTGTCTTGTAGTTCGGCTCAGTGTTTGTCAAGCTTTGTGTTTTCACAGCTCTCTGAGAGGGTTTGCTCTCCAGGACCATGAAGAGAGCAGAAACTCACCATAACAGCTACAGCAGGAAAACACACCCTGTCCTCTGGGTTGCTGTAAACAGAAACACATGCAGAGACCCACAGTTCCCACACTCAGGAATCCCATAAAACACTAAACTGGACGCCATAACATATACCCAAAGGACCTGTAGGATAAAAGAGAAAAAATATTTACAAATAAAATAGAAATCAAAACATAAATTTATATATATATGTGTGTGTATATATATATATACCAGACAAAGCAATATGATAAAAAAAATCAATTTAAAACAACTATACTAATAAAACCAAAAAGAAAAGAAAAAGAGAAAGGCAAAATAATATACAGTAAGCTATTAAATATATGGTCAAAATTAATACAATTTGAGCAAAAAAAATTAAGCGGACTTTTAAGTGAAAATGAGGAAAAGAGACAAAATGTCACTGGAGAATAGAGACGAATAACAGCAGGTGAAAGTGAGAGAAGATAAGAGAGAAAACAAGTCAAGACTTTCTTCTAACCAAGGACATTTTGCTGTATTGTGTTGGGAGGGGGCAGTAGGCCATGGCAAGCTAAGGCCTGTGGTCTGTTCTCTCAGCCCTCACCAAGCAGAGCTCTGCCTGTGTTTCCCACTGGGATTGCAAGGCTGCAGTCAGCCCACAGGTCATTGTACTCAGAGCTACAGCAGCAATGCAACGTTCGGAGGCAAAGCGAATTCTTACACGGTCCCTAGACCCTCAGTCTGTGCTCCTAGGGACGTGGCAAATAACCCAGCCACAGGTTATCTCCGAAAGCCTCAAAGAGCTGGGGAATCAAATAGACCACTGAGTCCTCTACTAAAAGGAGGGGCTGTGGAAAGTTAGAAATGCGGTTTCTTTAGTCTCTGCACTCTCAGATCCTGCCCTCAGGCTAAACTCCATGTGGCTAGACCTACTCCCAACCCCTACCACACAGTGTGGGACCAACCACTGTACCCCCCGCAGCCCATTTCTCCCATGGCTTGTACTCCTTAGTGGGTCTTTAAAAGACCCCCCTTTCTTTATCTCTTGTGCCCACTCCCCAATCACTGGGGCAAGGTGTCCCCAGAAGCCGTGATAATAGTTCCATTCTTCGAAGTGGTTGAGGTGGGTTTCTTCTTACAGCTACTTTGTTGTGCAGGAGAAATCACGTTAGGACCAAATCGTCCTACTGACTGGCACTTTGAGGAAGGAAGCGTCCTCCTGTGGCTACGTCTCCTGGTTCTTAGCGCAGCAGCTGCCTGTGTTATCTGGTTTACCGAGAGCCTCCCTCCCGAGGACCTGGGGCTGGCCTGGGGATAACGTCATACTTTCCGCTCCTCTGTGCCTTGTGGTTTCCTTGTTAGAGTGTTGTACGTAATTCCTGGGAGTTCCCTTCCGCCTCTTGCTCTGACTCTTCTAATTCACCAAGTCACATGGAGGGCACACCTAGTCCTACGTCTTAGCTTAAACTTCTCCAGACACGGATTTCAACTCTGGGAGAAAGCCAAGGTTTCCTCCTGGACTTGCTGCACTGTGCCATAAACATTATATTAATTGTAGTTCTGTAGGAAATGCAGTAGTGTCTCAGTAAACTCCGCCACAGACTGCCTGTTAGGCTTTGACATCACACAGGTCACCACTGCGTCTGCTGGTCCAGCCAGTCTGGCTGGACCGCTCTTCCCTAAGGTACCAGGAGTTGGCATATGCAGTCCCTCTCCCTCTACCTTACCCTTCAGCACAAATGCTGTCTTAGTCAGCTTTCCTATTGCTGGGAGGAGACACTATGACCACGGCAACTCTTTTATAGGAGAACATTTGGTCAGGGCTGGCTTACAGTTCAGAGGTTTAGTCCATTATTGTCATGGCAAAGAGCATGGCATCATGCAGAGAGGAGTGGTGCTGGAGAGGTAGCTGAGGGTCTACATCCGGGTCTGCAGGCAGCAGGAAGTGGACGTCACACTGGGCATGCCTTGAGTGTCTGAGACCTCAAAGCCCGCCCACAGTGACACACTTCCCCAGCAGTACACAGGGCCACACCTCTCAACAGTACAACTTTTTGAGCCTATGGGCGGGAGGGGGCAGGGGAGCATTTTCTTTCTTTCTTTCTTTTTCTTAATTTATTTATTTATTATATATAAGTACACTGTAGCTGTCTTCAGACACACCAGAAGAGGGCATCAGATCTCATTACAGATGGTTGTGAGCCACCATGTGGTTGCTGGGACTTGAATTTAGGACCTCTGGAAGAGCAGTCAGTGCTCTTAACCACTGAACCATCTCTCCAGCCCAGCATTTTCATTCATATATATATATATATATATATATATATATATATATATATATATATATCTCAACATATACCCACTGTAAATATTCTTTCTCCATGACAAACCTTTCTTTATAACTATATACTATGTCATAACAATCATTAAAAGATTGATCTCCCTTTCTCGCTCCCCGGCCATCTTGACGTCTGATCTTGGTTGGGGCTTGTCCCGCACCTAAGGCAAGAAGATGGTGGCTGCAAAGAAGACGAAAAAGTCTCTGGAGTCAATCAACTCTAGGCTCCAACTTGTTATGAAAAGTGGAAAGTACGTGCTGGGGTACAAACAGACTCTGAAGATGATCAGACAAGGCAAAGCGAAATTGGTTATCCTCGCCAACAACTGTCCATCTTTGAGGAAATCTGAAATAGAATACTATGCCATGTTGGCTAAAACTGGTGTCCATCACTACAGTGGCAATAACATTGAATTGGGCACAGCGTGTGGAAAATACTACAGAGTATGCACACTGGCTATCATTGATCCAGGTGATTCTGATATTATTAGAAGCACGCCAGAACAGACTGGTGAGAAGTAAACAAGAAAGTTTTCCTTTAATAAAGCTTTGCCAGAGCTCCTTTAAAAAAAAAAAAAATTGATCTCTTTTCCCACAGTATGACATTTACTTTTATAATTACTATACTAGTTAATATGCCTGGTATAAAATGATCTAAAATATCTGCTTAATAAATATTTTTCTGTTTACTTATGCCATGTCTCCTTGCAGAAAGAAATGAGTATGACTCATAGAAATCCATGCAGCATGATTTTACAACCTGAAAGGAGATATAACCAGTAAGTGTAGCGTACTGAATGACCACAGATATTTCAGTTTGAGTGTGAAATGTCCCCTCAGGACTTGTGTTTACATTTGCTCGTGCTGTTTGTGTGTGTGTGTGTGTGTGTGTGTGTGTGTGTGTGTGTGTGTGTGTGTGGTGTAACTTTTGGGACGTGAGGCCTGGCAGCCAGAGGTGAGTCACAAGGACAGGCATTAGAAGGCTATGTCTTCATGGCCTGTTTTCAGCCTGCTTGGTCTGGTTTCAAATCTGGTGGTCACAATGGTGGTCAGATGGCTCACCTGTTACACCTGTCAACACAGCTGCTCTCTTCCTTCTCTCCATGCCAGACCATGTGGTCTGAAACCCTAAGTCTGAATACATTTTTCTTCCCTTAATATGCTTTCCCGAATATTTTGACACAGTGAAGAGGAAACTGACTGATACAGATAAACATCTGAAGAACATAATTCAGGCTTAAAAACTGTGGAGGGGAAGCTGGGTGTGGTGGGGCATTCCTTTAATGCCAGTACTCAAGAGAGACCAGAGGCAGGCAGATCTCTGAGTCTGAGGCCAGCCTGGCCTGCAGAGAGAGTTCCAGGACAGTCAGGGACACACAGAGAAAGCCTGACTCAGAAGGAGAAAGAGAGAGAGAGAGAGAGAGAAGGAGAGAGAGAGAGAGAGAGAGAGAGAGAGAGAGAGAGAACGAGAGAGAGAGAATGAGAGAGAGAGAGAGAGAGAGAGAGAGAGAGAGAGAGAGAAAGAGAGAGAGAGAGAACAGGGAGAGCATGAGAGCCACAGTATTCTAATTTTAAATTCAGTCAAGAAAAAAATTGAAACTTCAAAAAAATATCTCCTTGAAACTTTAAGTCTATGTTTTATGTGAAATATAAGGATAGTTGTTTAAATTTTGAAATACTGGAAGGAATAAAGAATATTCTTTAATCCCTATACTTATCTGTCACCAGTATGCACAGTTCCAAAACCACCAGTGTTTTAATCAAGTGATCATGCAGTTGAACTCTACGGCTGGCAAGAGGGATCGAGCTCTTCTCCTCCCGTGACAAAAGCTGCTGGCCAACACAGACAGTCTAGCCAGAGACAGGAAGTGGGCACATTCTGACCTGGGGCACATCTCTTCCGTGCTCCAGAGTCTTCTAGACCCGTGGTTCTTAACCTATGGGTCGTGACCCCTTTAGGAATCACATATCAGCTATCCTGCATATCAGATACTTACATTACAATCCGTAACAGTAGCAAAGTTACAGACAGGAAGCAGCAACAATTGTATGGTCAGGGCTCACCACAACCCCAGGGGTTTCAGCATCAGGGAGGTTGAGAACCACTGCTTTAGACGTTCAGGGGCAACTCAAAAGGGAAAAGAAGCAACTAAGAACAAACGGCTGAGAAGGACGGGAAAGAATAGAGAGTATGAATGTATCTGGAAAAGCAGTGCAGGGACGCTGCAGCGGTTACATCCAAAGAAGCGCGGGCCACCTGGTAGTCAGGGCAAACAGACATATGCGGAATGAACGGTGTGGTGTGCAAGAATCCTGTGAGATAATGAAAAGAGAGCGAAGACTGTCATCTGCCATCACACTTTCAGAGCTTTGAGGAGAATTTACCTTCTCAGAATACTGGGGACACTTCCCTTGGAAATAAAGCTGCAGAGAGGCTGTGTCTCTTCTGCCATCTCTTAGTTCCTCTTCATTCAAGTCTCACACAGCGTCCTTGTCCTCTTCCTCTTCCACATTTTGTTAAGTGACTTTCTCTTAAATGCCTGTCCCTGTTCGTTTTACCTGGGTCATTTCATTATTTCTTACTGATCCTAAGATGTCAAGTTGGTCAAATTGCTTTTACAACTCTCCCTGAATGTTGAGTCTTATTCTCTCTCTCTCTCTCTCTCTCTCTCTCTCTCTCTCTCTCTCTCTCTCTCTCTCTCACACACACACACACACACACACACACACACACACACACACACACACAGGCTAAATATCTCTTCTCATGTTATGATGACATCTTGGGCATATTTCATCCTAACATTTGAAGAAGATGTGTGAAGAATTAGTTTGTGAATGAAGTCGCAGGTTATCAAGTGATGACACCATACTCTTCTGGTTATAGGATCCCAGTTCATTGAAGTGGAGAGGAAGGAAACCAACAGCAAAAGCAGATGAGACAAAAGCAGAAACAGACACCAGCCATGACCTAGTCCATCTAGGGTCGGAGGCACCACACACACCCGGCCTGCTCCCACTGTCACACTTCTGTCTTAAGAAAGACCGTTTAAGGGGGTTGGGGATTTAGCTCAGTGGTAGAGCGCTTGCCTAAGAAGCGCAAGGCCCTGGGTTCGGTCCCCAGCTCCAAAAAAAAAAAAAAAAAAGAACCAAAAAAAAAAAAAAAAAAGAAAGACCGTTTAAGGCGTTCCGCCTCCAGCATGTTAGTTTCCTGTTCCTGTCTTAGTCTCTGGATGGTAGGTTCCGCCAAGAGGTAAAGAAAAGAAAATCAGTAAGGAGCACCAAAGAACCACTAATAATGAGAGAAGAATTTAGGAAAAGTACAATTTAAAAATTAGTATTATCGTTAATAACCTCTTATTTATGCAGATCATGGTAAATCAGTTCTCAACCTGTGGGTCTCAGGCCCTTTAGGGACATATGTCAGACATCCTGCTTATTAGGTGTTTACATTACGACTCATAACAGCAACACAATTACAGTTATGAAGTAGCATGAAATAATCTTATGCTTGTCAGTCACCCCAACATGAGGAGCTGTATTAAAGGGCCAAAGGATTAGGAAAGTTGGGACCCCTGGTCTAAGGTAAATACTTTAATGAATTAACATGCTTTTGCTTTTATCATGAAATATGGATATCGTATTATTAATTCCTTTATTATATTTCCTAGAGAATGTGGCCTTGGACTGTCAAAAGATAAATTGATAGGTTATGTTTTATAACAATAGTTGTTATGATAGCCTTGGGAACTAATTTAGCTTTCATCATGAGAATTAGTAACAGAACATCAAAGAAAAATGTCATTTTGTACATTTCTAAAAATATAAAATTTATTCACCTCTTTTTGAGCCTTGATTTAATCAACTTAAAATACTTGTTGTTGTTGCTCTGTGCGTACGTTGCGGTGGGGGGCAGGGCACAATGGTTTGGATGAGAAGTCAAATGACAGCTTTGTGAAGCTGGTTCTCCCACCTTTACATGGATTCCAGGTCACCAGGCCTGCATGGCAAGCACTTTTATCCACTCAACTATCACACCAGCCTTTAAATTGGAGCAAACATAGAATAAAATAATGACTTATTTATTTATTTATTTATTTATTTATTTATTATTTTTACAAAGTGAAAGTTTCGAATGAACTGTTTTGTACCGTCTTTTAGCTGTGGGGATTTTCTTGTTTATAAATATATTTTTGCAGGCTGGTAAAATGGCTCAGTGGGTAAGGGTGCTTGCCACCAAGTTTGATGAACTGAGTTCAGTCCCTGGAACCCTTGTGGTTTAAAAGGAGAGAACTCACACCTCCAAGTTATCTTCTGACCTCCACATGCTTGCCAAGGCATGTGCATGAGTGTAATCTCTGTCTGTCTGTCTGTCTGTCTGTCTGTCATTGTCTCTCTCTCTCTCTCCCTCTCTCTCTCTCCCCCCTTCTCCTGCTCCCTCTCCCCACTGTATGTCTTTCTCTCCCTCTCATACACATAGTAAACAAATTAGTAAATATAAAATCTTAAAATATATATATTTACAATAGATATAATTTATATATATATTCAAAAACAGCACAGATAACTTACATTCAATCATTACATCTACTCTAGTTGATAAAAGGAAAATACAAGAAATGTAAGATCTTACAAAACACAGTCTTAAATAAACTAAGATATTTTTTAAAGTTTTGGTGGTAAAATTAGAGGTAAATTGTTTCACTTTTAGAGATTTCATTAAAATCTATAAATGACTTATCAAAAGCAACAGCAAGCTGATAGCACCTGAAATGTACTTTGCTTATTAACCCAAGACAGCCAACAGAAAGAACATTTAAGTCTAGCGAAGAGAAGCAAAACTGCAAACACAAATACTGCCTCTGTTTCATCCTTTGAGACAAGGTATCTCTGTGCAGCCCAGGCTGATCTCAAACTGTGAGCCTCTTGCCTCGGCCTCTAACTTCTGGGATTACAAACTTGCAGCATCCTGCCTGCCTAGTCAGGCTTTGTTCATTAGCAGAAGACAGCCAGGGGCTTGTGAGAACAAGGGTAACTAATAGTGGTTAAAAGTATACACCTAATTTCATCCTCCTGTCGGACAGGCAACTGATTGCAATGAAGTTTTTCTGTTGGTGATGGGCACGGATTTTGTTTGTGAACAGTCTTATGTATCCCAACCTGGCTGCTACCTTGCTGTACAGTCAAGTCTGACCTTGAACTCCTGACTCCATCCACCCCACCTCCTTAGTCATGGTAATAATACGAGTGTATGCTACCATTCCTGGCAGGTGGTGCCTTATAGTCTCAACATTCAGAGAGGGCTTGAGGTAGGAAGATCTCTTGAGTCCAGGAGTTTAAGTCACCCTGGATGAAAACAAAACCGAACGCAATAGAGCTTGGCACTCTTGAACCTCGTAACTGTCTACATCCCAGCCATCATCTACAGATACAGTAACATTTCCAAGACACAGATTTCATGCTTCTCTGTGGTTCAGCTCAAACAGAAATGATGGAACCCTATTCAAGGCAGAAGCAGGGGCTCTGTGAGTCCTGAAGGAAACTTGAGTTCTGCTGGGCCTAGTCCAGGAACTACTCATCTCATCATTCAGGATCTGTGGTGCCTATGTTCACTCACAGCCTGGCAGTGTGGCCTCTGGTGCTTCCCAGATTCATACAGTTTGCCAGAAATCCAAAGCCTGCCCTCTGCCACATGTAGGCAAACCTCTGCGGTGATATACATTCCAGAGATGTTTTTATCCAAGATTAAAATTCTATTTATTTAAAGTAGCTATTTACTGATGACATTTAAAAATCATCGATGCATAAATATGCTAGTATATTCTCCTGTTATTTAAAGAGAGAAAATTACATGTAAAAATTGAGCTTTAAAAGTCCACTAAGTTAATAGGAAAAAAAATAGCTTATTTTTACCACCAAAGCTTAGTGTTATGCCTAATGCAAGAAAAACTAACATGTGATACTAAATTTCCTTAAAAGGTAAAATATTATTTTGCTAGGAAACAAACTATTATTAAATTTTAGAAAAATAAATAAAATGTAGTTGAGAATGATATTATAGCTTCTTCCTTTGAAAGTACAAAACAGGTAAACTGTTTATATTTTCTTTTAAGCCATTTCCTCTTTGTAAGTCCCTTGACACTAGAAGTCATATCTTTCTCATTTTTATGCATTATGCAATCACTGGATCATAGTAAGTGTTTTCTGGATGGATAGAGAAGTGACCAGGATAAAGGGATGGATGGAGGGATGGATAAATACATGGACGGATGGATGGATGGATGAATAGAGGGATGGATGGATGATAAATGGGTGGGTAAATGGGTGGGTAAATGGATGGATGGATATATAGATGGATGGATAGATAAATGGATGGATGATGAATAAATGAAGATGGATGAATGAATAAATGAAGATGATGGATGGATAGATGAATAAATGAAGATGGATGAATGGATGGATGAATAAGTGAAGATGGGTGGATGGATGGATGGATGGATGATAAATGGGTGGGTAAATGGATGGATATATAGATGGATGGATAGATAAATGGATGGATGAATAAATGAAGATGGATGATAAATGAATAAGTGAAGATGATGGATGGATGGATGAATAAATGAAGATGATGGATGGATGGATGAATAAATGAAGATGATGAATGGATGGATGAATAAGTGAAGATGATGGATGGATGGATGAATAAGTGAAGATGATGAATGGATGGATGAATAAGTGAAGATGATGGATGGATGAATAAATGAAGATGATGAATGGATGGATGAATAAGTGAAGATGGGTGGATGGATGGATGGATGAATGGATGATAAATTGGTGGGTAAATGGATGGATATATAGATGGATGGATAGATAAATGGATGGATGAATAAATGAAGATGGATGATGAATGAATAAGTGAAGATGATGGATGGATGGATGAATAAGTGAAGATGATGAATGGATGGATGAATAAGTGAAGATGATGGATGGATGGATGAATAAATGAAGATGGATGAATGGATGGATGGATGAAGAGTGAAGATGGGTGGATGGATGGATGGATGGATGGATGTGATAGATGAAGAGGATACAAGGGCTAGATGGATAAAGTAATGGAATACGCATGTAGCTAAAAGAGATGTATGTCTTATGGCATAAATAGGAGTGATGAAGGGATGATTAGATGGAATGGATGGCTGAAGAACTGAGAAACTTTGAGCAAGGTGAGTCACAGCAACTGATACCAAGATGTGTTTGATAACATGTGTGTACCGCTCACTTGTAGACGCCAAGTGTGTGATGCATGGCAAAGTCCACAGCGGTGGAGCAGAGCAATTTATAAACACAATAATGCAATATAGTGAGCCCCAGATTAGAGATAAATACCGAGCTCTGTGGGCACAGAGAAGGCTAGAGAAAGCATGAAGAAGATGCAACAATTCCTCTGGATCCTAGCAAAGATGCCTTGCAACATTCTGACTGGAGACACTACATACCCACTGTGCTGGTTCACTAGGAAGTCGGAACACAGATGAAGAGAATAGAGAAAATGGAGACTCACAGGATAATGCAGCAGCATTGCCAAAGTGTGTGTAGAAACCCACATGACACAGCCTAGAAACTGCACGTGACTTGGTGTGTCCTGAATCCATATAGAAAAGCCCCTGAGAGGCTGACTTTGGTGTTACAGATTTCTTTTTCTCTTGGGACCTAATTCAGTGCATCTCCAGTTCTTGCCAATATATACAACATCCAGTCTTTACAGCTTCACGAGGTGACTTGATTTAGATGTGGATGAAGGCTGACCGAATGTCACACTAACATTGGAATTTTACAGAGAAGTATATATAATTGCATTATAGTGATTATGGGCTGTTAATATAAAAACAATAGCCAGGAATTTTATACAAGCTATTCTACTTTTGATCAATGATGAAAATCAGGCTTAATAACAGTGGAAAGAACTATGCTTGGGAAAAAAATGTTCTTAGACTTAACGTTTTAACGTGCACCGTTACAATTTTTGCACTTGCACCCCCTTATTCAAACTGCTAATGAATTATAATAATAATAATAATGAAAATGTTCAGCAATTTCCTTTCAAGTTTTGGAATATTTGCATATATTTAATATGAGATCACAAGCATGACACCCAAGCCTAAATACAAAACTCATTTATATTCCATATTCTCTATCTGCACGGACGGTGAAGGAAATTTTATATAGTACTGAGGAAGTGCTTGTGTTTAAATTGTAGCCAATCACATAAGGCCTGACTTGGAAATTTCTATGGTGTCTTTCAGATTTTTTAAATCACAGGTATTCAACTTGTACTTTAACATCCAATAGTATTTACTAACCTAAAAAACCTCTATCTACATTTGAAACAGAAATTTAAAGATGGAAAATCTATTAACAGGGAACCATGTGGGGCAAGGCAGTGGAAGCTGGATTAGCCAATCCTGAAAGAAAAGTGGAGCATAGTTAACATCAGAAGCTGGAAACACAAGGTGAAGTTGTTTTGCTAATCACCAAGAATACAGGATGAGGAAGTCAGCAGACATATTGAGTTTCCCATTCATTAAAAAAAAAAAAAAAAAAAAAAAGGTTTGGAAGCTAGGTGTCTTAGTCAGGGTTTCTATTCCTGCACAAACATCATGACCAAGAAGCAAGTTGGGGAGGAAAGGGTTTATTCAGCTTAAACTTCCACATTGCTGTTCATTTCCCAAGGAAGGAAGTCAGGACTGGGACTCAAGCAGGTCAGGAAGCAGGAGCTGATGCAGAGGCCATGGAGGGATGTTACTCACTGGCTTGCTTCCCCTGATTTGCTCAGCTTGCTTTCTTATAGAACCCAGGACTACCAGCCCAGGGATGGCACCACCCACAATGGGCTGGGTCCTCCCCCTTGATCACTAATTGAGAAAATGCCTTACAGCTGGGTCTCATGGAGGCATTTCCTCAACTGAGGCTCCTTTCTCTGTGATAACTGCAGCTTGTGTCAAGGTGACACAGAACCAGCCAATACAGGTGGGAAAGTGAAGAGGTAAACTTTGCCCACCAATAAGTTACTGAGGTGGACAGATTCTCGATCAATCTATAGAGACAACGTTCTGACACACTCCAACTAACACGTCGCATAAATTCTTTCTTATCTGCTCCTGAGGTCTAGCTCTGGGAAGTGGTCACAGTCTTAGTTCTGTCCTGACAGGCCCCCAGGGCAGGTGGTTATGGAGGTTACACTGGGCCTTCTTCCTGCGATGCTTTTCTCCTGGTAGATGGCCTAGTGCCTACGTGTCCTACCTGTGACCAGCCACCCTTCCCAGGGGAAGCTTATTTATACTGGCAGACACACTTGTAACTCTTGTCTGACCTAATTAGCACCTTCCGGCCAAGACAGCTACTCTCTAAAAGAGCCTAGGGGAGTAAGCAGTTAGGACCAGTGTGCTGGTCAGGTGAGACACTGGAGGCAGAAATGCTTCTGTAACTTACAGATCCAGGGAGGAAGAAGACATTGTTCTAGGTGGTGGTCCTCTGAGCAAGAGGCCTATATCTCCATCAGATCATCTGCACCTGATGGCTTGAGGCCATCAGCAGTGACCTTGGTGACTGTTGACACAATCCTTCATAGAAGAAGAGGATAGCAAAGGCCACTGGACTCTAAGATTCCGGTCTCCCCTCCCAGCCATGCATTTGCACTGATCGTACCCAGCCTTGGAATCTTGAGGTCTCCAAAGCTGTTAACAGGAAGGAGGAAGAGTAACTGAAGAGAGGCTTTTCCTCTAGGCTGGGTGAAGACTTTCCAGTGCTACTGTTTGGGGGTAACTCATGCTCCTGCCAGTAACCCCTTGCCCGTGCTCTGTAAGTAAACCTAATAAACTCACCATTTCCCCAGGGTACTGTAGTTTGGTCTGTTATTGGGACCTTATAAGGACAGGGATGACTTTGATATGTGTCTCCAGGGAAAGAATTCTCACGAGGTACCATGTTTGGTAGAGCCTACAGAAAGAGGGGAGCCAGATGGACATGAGCACAGATGGAAAGCAAGATACATACATACATACATACATACATACATACATACATAATACATACATAATACATACATACATACATAATACATACATACATACATACATACATAATACATACATACATACATACATAATACATACATACATACATACATACATACATACACGACCCTTTATTGGGGCTCAGGATGTTAGTTAAGTAGGTTTCCTACAGGAAATGCTAGCTGGCGGATCTATAGCAAGAAAACATGAGCTCTGTGGGCCCACACAGTGAGTGATGTGGTCACTGTGGCTTATCTACACAGTCCAGGAAGCAGATGGAGGTCAGTGGAGTAGGTCAACGAACTTGTATCTAGCTGCTTCACAAGGGCGTGTTTACCAGAAGAAAGGTATAGAAGATGGAGATTTGAACTGGCCACATTGAGGTATTGGGGAAATGGGCGAACTGGAGATCCTAACTAAGCCGAGCATTCTCAGAATGGATGCACGGCAACATCAAATCATAGGAACTCATTGCATATACTTAAGCAGCAGCTTAGGGGAAAGAAGAAGGAATGAAGCAAAGCACACACACTCAAATGCATACAACACACATAAACACATACACACACACATACACACACTCAAATGCATGCAACACAAACACACACACATAACACACTCGAATGCATGCAACACACACATACACACACACATACACACATACACTCAAATGCATGCAACACAAACACACACACACACATACACTCAAATGCATACAACACACATAAACACATACACACACACTCAAATGCATGCAACACACACATACACACACACACTCAAATGCATGCAACACAACACACACACACACACACACATACACACACTTGAATGCATGCAACACACACACATACACACACACTCAAATGCATGCAACACAACACACACACACACATACACTCAAATGCATACAACACACATAAACACATACACACACACTCAAATGCATGCAACACAAACACACATACACACACACTCAAATGCATGCAACACAAACATACACACATACACACACACAGAAACACATACACTCAAATGCATGCAACACACACACACATACACACACATACACATACACACACACACTCCTTGGCTGAAGGATTTTTATATGGTGACGGCATTCTAAAAGCAAATGCTTCAAGACTCCATGTCATCTAAGCACAGAGTCCCTTGCTGTTACTTCCACTGAAGTATCAGTTAAAGCAAGTTGCAAGTCGGCCCCAGATTCAAAGATGTGGAGAAAGAGTCACTGTCTTAATACAAAAAGCTGCAAAGTCACAGTAGCAAAATAAATTCCTATATAATTCCAAAATAAATGAATTCCTATAAATATGCCTTTCTCTAAGACCTGAGAATAAAGACTCCTCCATACAAGGGGCTACTCAATATATTTATGATGGGATGTTAGAAGCAGATTGGACCACTGAGAGCTTAAATACAAAAAAGAATTGGAGATATTTTTAGACCAACTGAAATTCTTTTCATTCTCCAAAATATTACCAAATCTGAAACAGTCTAGGATTAGAAAACAGGTCAACTGTGTTTAAGAATCAAACCCACTTCCCTGACATTTATTTTCTTTGCCTGAAATGCTTTTCTGAAACTCCTTCAGGCTGTTGACTTCTTCACAGAGGGATCGGATCAGCTTTTGCCTTCTGAAGAAAACCTCCCCTGGCCACCTAAATGGAAGTTATAATCTCCCACAAGCCATCACATGCTCTTCGTGGAAATATCACCACCTGCACACTAGCATCTGTCCACTTGTTTGTGGTTCCAATGCTACTGTGTAAGCTTCCCAGAGTTTCAGATTCCATTCATTTGCTTAACACAGCTCTATCAGCTACAGCTCGGTGCTTGAAAAGGTAGGAAGGGGACCCACAGATCCATGGTGCCCTCGGCCTCGATCAGAGAAGCTTCTATGTGCAGTGAGCAGTGGTTACCACAGAGATCGTAACTCGGGGATAATTGATTATGGAATACTCAGCCAATATCGCCCTCTCCAAGGCTCAGAGACCATCACAGAAAAGGGAGCAGAAAAAATATATAAGAGCCCAAAGAAAGGCAGGAGTGCTGTGGGATGCTTCTGTGCACGGCATGGTAGCTGCTCTCTTGAACTCTTAAGGGCCATTGGTTACCTGAACAAGACCTGCACACGACTGGGTTCATCAACGTCCCATCGTGGAAGGGAGAGGGTGTCATTAATCTCACCAATCTCTGATGGTGTACAGGCGGTTAATGGCTGCTGAGTGAGGAAGAAGTGTTTTCTTCAGTGATATAGCCACTGGTGAGTTGCTCACGTTCTGTAAAGAGCGCTTCACCCATGCTCATGTGAATAACCCCAATTAAACCCTTTGGCTCTCAGAAAAGAAAAAAAAGAGCGAGGTGAATTATTTTAATATTAACCTGTATTAATAACCTGGGCTTGTTCAATCTTAATCTCTGCTGTAAAACCCAAAGTAGGTGATGTCATCCTCTTATCCCCAAACTCAGAGCTTACCAAGCATTTCCTGTACAAACATGTCTGACAGAACGCCCTCATGTTACAGACTCCGATTAGAACACTTCTGGTTCACCTCACTTCCCTTCACTTGCAGCAGCATCTTTCTTTTCACTGCAGCGGCAGCTGGAGTCCCGAGGGGATGCCGATTGTTGGCTTGAGCACTGCTCTGTCAAGGACCCCACTTCCTCAGAGCCGTGGGAATGGCAAGGCACTCCCCCTGGTACTTCCTCTGTACAAGGGTAGCCTGAGACACTACCCCTATTGAGACTAGCTAACAGTCTCCTGGGCTGACTTTCTAAGCTGCTGGAGCATCTCCATTAGAGCACATGGCCCACTCAGACCTAGCTTTTCTGTGGGTCACTCATTACCTTATCCAGTCAGTTCCATCCCAAAGCCATGCAGGTCACTGAGAGTCCCTTTGCTTATTAAGAGAATCAAAGAAGATTGTTTGCATGAAGCAACTCCAGTACTTGGACTAGCATAGCTACTCAAGAAATAGCATTTATTGTCCACAATTCAGTTGTGAGCGATCGGGCTTACACCTAACTCAGGCCTGGTTATTATTCATCGAGTTTTGCCTTCTCGACCCCAGCTCCCTATCTCTGAAGGACCCTCCAGCTCCTCGGGTGGGTCCAAAAAAACCTGATTCCTGTCGCTTATGAATGTCTAATGTCCAAGTCAGCAACCCATTATTCTCAGAGTATAACATATAGTATCAAATAAAATGTTGTTTTTGTGATAGTCTTTTGAGTTCTAAACTGCTGAGCAATAGGCCAACTTTCTGAGTCTTCTGTCATCCTAGGTCCCCCTCTTCCCTTCTCCACAAACCCCAAAGCTCAGCGTCTCCTTCACTGAGCTTCCATTGCTCACCCAGGTAGAGACCGCCCACTCTCTTCTCTCCTTACAATTCCATTAGAGCAGTAACTGCTCTTAGTCAGGCTTTGTACCACCCACGCTTCCTCAACGGTGTCGTGGAGACCACCCACAACTCTTCAGCAGTCTTATGAAGACCACCCACGCCTCCTCGGCAGTGTTTGAAGACCTCCCCTCTCTCCTCAGCCATTCTATCATTTTTACTCTTCAAAATGAGACCCGGCTTCTGGTCCCATCTCACAATCACCACATGAAATTCTCCTGGTCACATTACACTCACATGAAGGTAATTGCCGAAGCATTCTGAATCCGGAGAGGCTCCTGAGGGTTTCGCCGTAGGCACCTGGACATGAATTTGCTCAAGTTGTAGGCTGCTGCTCTCCCTCCGGTTTACATTGTTTGGTCTTGTCTGGTACACGCCATGGCACAGATGGGGCAGCACACGGCTTCTTTGTTACTCTCTTCCTCATCGGTCGATTCCCTCAAGAGGCCTTAAAAATCCCACCTTGGTCTCCCTGGGTCCTTTTACTGCAGGTGTCTTACCAGCTTTTGTTTTGCCTTTTTCTCCCTCTTATTACTAATAGAAGTGACGAATGGCAGTTACTAAAAATAGGATTTTACTCTTTGTAGCGAGGATTACTAAGTCTGACGTAGATATTTTAGGAATATTTAAGACACCATGCTGTAGTGCTTGACAAGAGAATACTACAGCTTAAATGAAAACATTGAAGAGCTCATGCAACGTTGGTGCTTTAAGGCAACACATTCTTCTCTGAGAAGCTGAGATGTGTTATAGTTGATAACATTTCTACAAAAGGGTTGAACTGCGCCCACCTCAACCGGCAAGG
>NC_046154.1:194797549-194811840 GCF_011064425.1 Rattus rattus | reverse complement strand
AGAAACAAAATTGAAGTGGCTACACATATCTTTAATATTTAGACCAAGCCTGTTTTACTTTTCTAGCTATGATTTTAAGAGAAGCACCTTGTCACCTGCACTAAGTCTAATAATAAGTCAGGAATTTTTATCAGCTCGTGTAGACACTTAGCCCGTCCGGGCATCTTCTCCAGTTGGCCTCCGCTCCTAGCTACAGGTACAGGGCTCCAAGGACTGCTTTTTATTCATTTGTTCCTTTTTTGAAACGAGTTAAAACCAAATCAAGGTGTGAACGACTGGCAGATAAAGTTTTTACCATTTTCTCTTTTGAACATGAAACATAAAACATTTAAACAACGAGAAACAAAAACCACAGACATAAACTGACAGACATGGACAGCTTGGTGCACCAAGGACAGACAATAGACAAAGGGGAAAAACTAGATGGTGTCCCACCAAAGGGGCCCAGATTCCAATAAGTCAGCAGAGAGTAGGTTTCCTTTCCCACCACTCTGACGGTGACCATCCACCAAAGTGGGTTGATATGGACGATGGATTGTCTCAATTCTTGGACTAGTCCATCAACGTGTTGAAACAAATTCCTGTAAGATACTGAGATATATTACGGGATATCTGAGCAGCATGACTGACATTCACAAATGGTATGGAAGTGAAACACAGTCCTGAATATTTCCACTCACAACCCAATTACATTAACTCCATCAAGCTGTGCATGGGCGTTAAGATGTCCTTTTGTTTGATTCTCCTGAATAAATTTTTCAGGCGGTCTACCTCTATCAAATCTGATCAGTATGACTCTGAAGTTTCCAGAGCCTAATCACACCTTTTACAAGCACAAGGACAAAATTTTTCTCCCAAAATACTGTGTTCCTTTTATCTCCTCCCTGTTTCTCTTCAAGGGAGTCCTTTCCCTTATCTCTTGCTTCCTCGGATCTAAAGTCCTTGGAAGGGCTTTTTTTCTTAGGTGCACCTTTTCTCTTTGAGCTCTTTAATCTTTCATTCCGCTCTGTTTCTGACATGCTGTCCTGTAACTCCCCTAGCGCTCCCTGTCCTGCTATCACTGTTGGGCAGCATTTCTCATCTTCTAGGCACGACTTCTGACTATGCCTAGCGGCAGCCGCAAAATCAAAAACCAAAAGAAAAAGAATGAGCGCTGCCAAAACGATAACAAAAGCTTCCACCGCATCTTCTAATGGAGGAGAGAAAGGAGAGAGGTCAAGACCAAACATGCCTCTCAGAGCTTACCTTTCGACCTGCAGTTCTGGACCCTCTTGAAACAGAGGCTCTCCTCGGCGCCAGCGATGGTGAGGCATTTGTTCCGGGTTTTGGCACCATATGTCGCACGCCCAACGTCTGGCCAGCAGGAACAACACGCGGACACCAGGATCCTTCTGCAGCAAAGCGTTTATTACATCTTGAAGAGGAAAAGACCCGGAGCCCAGAAAGGCGCTGCTTATAAAACCCTAGCACGGCACGTCCACACCTGATTGGTTGCTTACCATGATCTCACTTGCATGCCCTGGGGTGGGCAAAGACTTGGCACCGAACACACTCTTGCACATGCGACACAGCTAGTTTCCTGAAAGGAAGTCGGGCTGGCGAAATAAGCCAGCGCCATCTTGTAATGCATAATGCTATCACGGCTTTCCACATCTCAAGAAAGAACTGCATCCAGTTCTTGTCAGCCTGCACTTCTTAGTTTCATCCATCTTATCTAGCCCAGGACTGTAAAATGTATGGCCCACATGAGGGGGCAGGCTCTGAATGGCCGTTCCTTCAGTCTCTGTTCTATACTTTGCCTCTCCATCCCTTCCTATGGGTACTTTTGTACCCCTTTTAAAGAAGGTATAAAGCCTCCTCATGTTGGTAATCATCCTTAAGTTTCATGTGGTTTGTGCATCTTGCATAATTCGAGCATTTGGGTTAATCTCCACTTATCAATGAGTACATACCATATGTGTTTTTTTCTGTGATTGGGTTTACTCACAGGATGATATTTTCTAGTTCCATCCATTTGCCTAGGATTCCTTGAAGTCGTTGTTTTGATAGCTGAGTAGTACCCATTGTGTAGATGTACCACATTTCCTGTATGTATTTCTCTGTTGAAGGGCATCTGGGTTCTTTTCAGCTCCTGGCTATTATAAATAAGGCTGCGATGAACATAGTGAAACATGTGTCTTTGTTTTGTGTTGAAGCATCTTTGGGTATATGCCCAAGAGAGGTATAGCTGGGGTCCGGGTAGTGTAATGTCCAATTTTCTGAGAGGCGGAAGTTCAGACTGATTTCCAGGAGTGATTGTACCAGCTTGCAATCCCACCAACAAAGAAGGAGTGTTCCTCTTTCCACATTCTCGCCAGCATCTGATGTCACGTGAGTTTTTGATCTTAGCCACTCTGACTGGTGTGAGGTGGAATATCAAAGGTTGTTTTGATTTGCATTTCCCTGATGACTAAGACAAGAGCATTTCTTTAGGTACTTCTTAGCCATTTGATGTTCCTCAGCTGAGAATTCTTTGTTTAGATCTGTACCACACTTTTAAATAGGGTTATTTTGGCTCAGTCTAACTTCTTGAATTCTTTGTAATTTTGGATATTAGCCCTCTGTCAGATGTAGATTGGTAAAGTTCTTTTTTCCAATCTGTTGGTTGCTATTTGTCCCAATGACAGTATCCTTTGTCTTACAGAAGCTTTGCAGTTTTATGAGGTCCCATTTGTCAATTCTTTATCTTAGAACATAAGCCATTGGTGTTTTGTTCAGAAAATTTTCCCCAGTGCCCACGTGATTGAGACTCTTCCCCACTTTTTCTTCTATTCCGTTTGAGTGTATCTGGTTTTGATGTGGGTCCTTTATCTGTTGCTGTAAAATATAATAACTCACGTTCCGTTGCCCTCATTAAGTCGGCACCTTGGTGCTCCAAGACATCTGTTAGATATCTTCATCTCAGTCAGCAGAACATCTCACCTGCTTCCTCTATCCCATATCACAGTGCCATTGGCTACTCTCTGAGCCTGGCAATAATCTCTCTACCCCTCTAGTTTCCAAGGGCAGGTTGCCACCATGCCAGACAGACACATCCCAATTTGGGTGGCGGCCCAGTGTCTACAGCTACCACACAGTCTCTTGAATTCAATTAAATCACCACGTGAAAGAGCATACAAATACAATAACCTCTGATCCAATTGATAATATAACTGCCCTTAGACACACACAAAGCCCTATTTAATCCATTTCTTAAGAATATTCACACAACCTGTAAATGTACAAATGGAATCTTTAATAACTGCCTCCATGTTCTCTCCATTGCTTCTCCCCATCTGTCCACTCTCCTCCTCTTCTCTAAAAACTTTTCTCCTGCCCACCTTCCTTCTCGTCCAAAGACAGGCCTCATTCTATCTGGTACTTGCCTTCTCCTGCGTAATGGCATCATCCTACATTGATCCACTTGGACTTGAGATTTGGTACATGAGATAAGAATAGGTCAATTTGGAATTCTTCTACATGTTGATTCTCAGTTGAACCAACACCATTTGGCTGAAAATGTTATCTTTTTCCATTGGATGGTTTACCTTCTTTGACAAAGATCAAGTGACCATGGGTGTGTGGGTTCATTTCTGGGTCTTCAATTCTATTCCACTGATCTACCTGCCTGTCTGTACCAATACCATACAGGTTTTATCAGTAAATACGGTTTGAGGTCAGGGATGGTGATTCCCCCAAGTTCTTTTATTGTTGAGGATAGTTTTCACTGTCATATTTTTGGAAATGACTTTCTACTCTATGGAGAACTGAAATTTTGTGTTGTTGATTCTGTAGATTGCTTTTTGTGAATTTTTTAATCCTGTATATGAGCCTGGATTGTTTCCGTCTTCTGGATCTTTTTTCTTCTTCAGAATATACAGATCTTTCACTTGCTTAATGATTTGTTTGAGACTACTGATTTTATTTCAATTTCTTTCTTAGCTTTTTATCTTTTGAATAGAGGAAGGTTAATAGAAGTTGATTTTATGCCCAACCTCTTTGTTTATCAGGCTTTGTAAGTTCAATGATGAACTTTTTGGGGTCCACTTATGTATACTATCATATCATCTGCAAAATAGTGGATATTTTTGATTTCTTCTTTTCCAATTTATATCCCTTTGACCTCCTTTCATTGTTTGAATGTTTTGTCTAAGACTTTGAGTACTATATTGAATAAGTAGAGAGGGGCAGTTTGTCTAGTCCCTGATTTTAGTGGATTGCTTCAAGTTTCTCCATTTTTGTTTAATATTAGCTACTAGTTGGCTGTATATTGCTTTTACTATGTTTAGGTATGGCCTTGAACTCTTCATCTTTTCCAGTACTTTTATCATGAACGGGTGCTGAATTTTGTCAAATGCTTTCTCAGAATCCAATGAAATGATCATGTTGTTTTTTATCTTTGAGTTTGTTTATGTAATGAATAACATTAATGAATTTCCATATATTGAACCATCCCGCATCCTCTGGATGAAGCCTACTTGAGCAGGATGGATGATTGTTTTGATGTGTTCTTGGATTTTGTTTGTGAGAATTTTATTGATTATTTTCCATCAATATTCATAAGGAAATTGGTCTGAAGTAATTTTCTTTGTTTGGTCTTTTGTGGTTTAGGTATAAGCATAATTATGGCTTCATAGAAGGAATTAGGTAATTATGTCTGTTTCTATTTTGTGAATAGTTTGGACAGTGTTGGTAAGAAGTGTTCTATGAAAGTATGATTGAATTTTACAATAAACCATCTAGTCTTGGACTCTTTTGGTTGGGAGACTTTTAATAACTGTTTTAATTTCTTTGGAGTTATGGGGTTGTTTAGTAGTTTATCTGATCCTGGTACCTGGTATTTGTCTAGAAAATTTTCCATTTCTTCCAGATTTTCAGTTTTGTTGAATATAGGCTTTGTAATAGGATCTGATTGTCTATTGCACCGACATGGCACCGAGAATCGGGCAAAAGCCTGCGGTATTAAAGAAACACACACACACACACACACAGGTTATTAGGTGTGTCAAGCAAGAAGAGGAAGGCTCCTGTAGCTTTATTCACCAAATATATATATATATATATATATATATATATATATATATATATATATATATATATCCCAAGAAGTTAACCAGGTGAAAAATTCCCAAAGCACAGTGGAAAACCCCTGCTGGAGACTTCCGTAACAAAAAGACCAACTAAGTGCCCTGAATTAACTAGGAGAAATCAGGAAGACCAGCCTAAATCTCAAAGACAAAGACTGAAAAAGACAAAAAGACAGGAATGAATTGACCATCCCCCCCAGGTGTGCGTGGGTACTGGGCCAGACTGCTCTTTGTTGGAACAAAAGGCTTCCACATACATCAGCCAGGGGGCTCAGCAGGGGTCAAACCCTGCAAAGAGACCCAGAAGGGTCTGACAAGGGGGGTGAAACATTGGGGACCCAGACTCTGACATCTGATAATTTTTGAATTTCCTCCAGATTCTGTTGTTATATCTCCCTTTTCATTTCTGATTTTGTTAATTTGCATACACTCTCTGTGACCTCTGGTTAGTCTGGTTAAGGGTTTATCTATCTTGCTGATTTTCTCAAAGAACCATCTCCTGGTTTTGTTGATTCTTTGTATAATCCTTTTTGTTTCCTTGATTTAAATCCTGATTTTGATTATTTTCCTGCCTTCTACTCTTCTTGGGTGTGTTAGCTTCCTTTTTGTTCTAGAAGCTTTTAAGTGTGCTGTCTAGCTGCTGATGTATGCTCTCTCCTGTTTCTTTTGCAGACACTCAGAGATTTCTCAAGCTTTCATTGTTTCCCCTAAGTTTGGGTATGTTGTGCCTCCATTTTCACTTTCATTGTAATAAGTCTTTAATTTCTTTCTTTACTTCTTCCTTGGCTGAGAATTGAAATTTCAAAGTTAGTCATAAACAAGGTCGGGCGTGCCTGAGGGTGTTAGAATGGGACCTGCGGACCAGGTATCAGCCCCAAGGACATTGACCATCCATGTGCCTCCTTCTCCCTCCCCAGAGTGTGTCATCCCCCTGAAATAAAGCCACCCCTAACTGCTGAGCTGCTGGATATGCTTTTGAATTTATTGACCCCGAAAGTAATTTTAATTGACCAATCATGTGTAACCCTTGAATGCCCTTACCTCCCTATATAAACCCCTGAGTTTGGGGAGCTGGGCTCATTCCTCTGTCTCTGCGTGGGATCGTATCGACCGGGATCCGCTAATAAAAGCTACCTCTTTGCTGTTACATCAAGGCGGCTACTGTGATTCCTGGGACCCCACCCCCATGATCGGGCCGAGACGCGTTCCCCGTTTAGGGGTATGCTCTTTCATTTGGGGGCTCGTCCTGGATCGGACATGACCCCCGGAACCCCAAATGCCCTTGGAGAATACGTTGGTGTGAGTGTTGAAAGCGGCGCTGTGTATGTGTATGTATGTGTGTGTGTGTGTACATTGTGCTTCTAAATGCTGTATGTGTGCCATAGTCTAAGGTTTAGTTGGGTGCGCACCGGTGGAAGGGGCTTCCCACCAATTTGAGTGCACCCCCTTTTGGAGACATCTGGGCAGATGGGTTTCTGCCCCCACGTATTTGAGTGCACTTTCGGCGGAAGGGTTTCCGCCCGGACAGACAATGCACACTTGGGCAGATGGGTTTCTGCCCCGTATTTGAGTGTACTTGATGGAAGGGTTTTCCCGCTCCGGACAGGCGCCTGTGAGTAGAAGGGTTTCCTCTCTGAATAGTCTTTTTTTTTTCCTTTTTAAAAGCGCACTGAGGCGCCCCAATCGCGCCCAGGCTCTGGGGCAGCAAGAGACGCTCATGAGCCAGCCTTTGTCGGGAGGACCAACCGGCAGTCAAAGAGATCGACTGCGACTTTTTCATAATCAAGGAGACGGAGAGCTTCTCCTACCCAGACAGTGGATTCAAGATCCAACGCTGTCCGAGATCGCGTTTGGCTGGATATTCAAGTCCAAGCGCAGGCGCATGTGCATACACGCGCTGTTCTTCCTTTGTGTAATTTCATTTTTTTTGGTTTGGTTCTTTTTCTTCTTTACCATGGGACAGCCCATGTCCACTCCATTGAGTCAAACATTGAATCATTGGTCAGAGGTTAAGACAAGAGCCCAGAATTTGTCTTTGACAGTGAAGAAGGACGGTGGCAAACTTACTGCTCCTCTGAGTGGCCGACATTCGGAGTGGGCTGGCCGCCAGAGGGCACTCTAGACAAGGCAATTATTTCATCTGTTAGAGATATTGTTTTTCAGCCGGGGCCCGGATCTCATCCAGACCAGGTCCCTTACATCGTAGTATGGGAGAATCTAGCTTCCGATCCTCCCTCGTGGCTGAGGTCCTGGTCCCGGCCGCCCCCCTCTTCATCCCCTCGCATACTGGTAGCACAGGGGTCCCAGATGGAGAAGAAGAAGGTTCCCAGAATTTATCCTAACATTGAGACCCCCCTCGAAGAAGATGAGCCCACACCGGCTCCCAGTGCACCACCCCCTTATCAGCATGACATCGACAGATCAGAAGGCCCGGCCGCTGGAACCAGAAGCCGCCGAGGGGCCAGCCCTGAGGGACCTCCCAGGCCCCCACCTTCCCACTCCGGGCTTATGGTCCCCCTGTAGATCCACCTGGTCTTGCAGTATTGGCCTTTTTCCTCTGCTGCTCTCTATAATTGGAAAACTAACCATGATTCTTTCTCTGAAAATCCTTCCAGCCTAACTAACCTCATAGAGTCTCTAATGTTCTCCCATCAGCCCACGTGGGACGACTGTCAACAGCTTTTACAGGTTCTTTTCACCACAGAGGAGAAGGAGCGGATCCTCCTCAAGGCCCGGAAACATGTCCCAGGGCCAGATGGGACCCCTACCCAGATGCCCAACCTCATTGATGCTGCTTTTCCCCTCGACCGCCCCCCTTGGGACTACAACACAGCTGAAGGTAGGGAGCGGCTGACCACATACCGCCGGGCTCTGGTGGCAGGTCTCAAGGGGGCAGCTTGTCGCCCCACCAATTTGGCCAAGGTAAGAGAGGTGCTCCAGGGACCCACAGAGGCCCCCTCTTTGTTTCTAGAGAGACTTCTAGAGGCGTACCGGAGATACACCCCCTTTGACCCTACGTCAGAGGGACAGCAGGCAGCAGTAGCTATGTCCTTTATAGGTCAGTCCTACCCAGACATCAAGCGTAAGTTACAAAGATTAGAAGGCTTACAGGATCTCACGGTAAGAGACTTAGTTAAGGAGGCAGAGAAAGTGTATCATAAAAGAGAGACTGGGGAAGAGAAGAGAGAGAGAGAGAGAGAAAAGAAAGGGAGGAGAGAGAAGACGAGAGAGATAGACGCAGGGACCAGAATTTAACTCGTATACTGGCCGCAGTAGTACCTGAAGGAAACAGGAATGTAGGAAGGAAGACAGGGAACCTGGGCAACCCACGTCATCGGAACGACTGGGCTTCACAGAATTGGAGATTTTCAGGATAGATAACGACCAGTGCCGCTACTGCAAGAACAAGGGACATTGGGCCCAGGACTGCCCAAACAAGAAGGAAAAGATGCGGGGTCCTAAGACGCTAGCCCTAAGAAATGAAGATGACTAGGCCAGTCGGGGCTTGTATTCCCTCCCCGAGCCTAGGGTAACTTTAGATGTGGAGGGAACCCCCGTGGATTTTCTGGTTGATACGGGGGCAGAGTTCTCAGTCCTACAACACCCTATGGGGAGATTTACAAACAAGACCAGTATGGTGGTGGGGGCAACCGGCACGAAAATTCACAAATGGACAACAGCCCGCCGAGTTAACCTAGGGGCCGGTCGAGTATCACATTCTTTTCTAGTAATTCCTGAATGCCCCACCCCCTTGCTCGGAAGAGATTTGTTGACCAAGATGAATGCCGAAATACAGTTCTCTCCAGGCGGACCTCAAGTGAAGTGGCACCCCCCCAGGCCGGTATGGACTTTAACCTTTAAACTAGCTGACGAATATCGCATACATGAAAAAGGTAACAAGATGGACAACCCCCAATGGTGGCTTTCAAGGTTCCCTGAAGCCTGGGCGGAGACAGGGGGAGTTGGGATGGCCTCCCAAGTACCTCCCATAGTAATCATAATCAAGTCGGGTGCCACCCCTATCAGCGTACGCCAGTATCCTATGAGCAAGGAGGCGAGAGAGGGCGTCCGGCCCCACATAAACAAGTTTTTACAGCTGGGCATCTTAACCCCATGCCAGTCCCCCTGGAACACCCCACTACTCCCGGTAAAAAAGCTGGGAACACAAGATTACCAACCTGTTCAGGACTTGAGGGAAGTTAATAAACGGGTAGAAGATGTACACCCCATAGTGCCTAATCCTTACACTCTCCTCAGCGCTCTGCCCCCAGAGAGGATATGGTATACTGTCTTGGATCTCAAAGATGCTTTCTTTAGCCTGAGATTACAGCCCAACAGCCAACACCTGTTTGCCTTTGAATGGAAGGATCCAGAGACGGGACATTCTGGACAATTGACCTGGACCAGACTGCCACAGGGATTCAAGAATTCACCTACCCTCTTCGATGAGGCCCTACATCGGGACCTGACGATTTTCAGGACCAATAACCCACACCTGACTCTTCTTCAATACGTTGATGATCTACTTCTGAGTGCTGAAACCCAAGGTGAGTGCCAAAAAGGAACTGAACAATTACTATCTGAATTAGGCGTTTGGGATGCGGGCATCAGCAAAGAAGGCACAGTTGTGTCGCATCAGTGACCTACCTGGGCTACATCCTCCGAGATGGAAAGCGGTGGCTCACCGAGGCCCGGAAGAAGACTGTGCTCCAGATACCAACACCTCAAACGCCTCGACAGGTGAGAGAATTCCTAGGCACTGCCGGGTTCTGCCGACTATGGATTCCTGGGTTCGCTGCACTGGCTGCCCCACTCCACTCTTTGACCAGGTCAGAGACTGAGTTCCAATGGAAGCCTGAGCACCAGGCGGCTTTTGATGCCATCAAACAGGCCTTATTGACCGCACCCGCTCTGGTCCTACCGGACTTAACCAAACCCTTTACGTTGTTTGTGGACGAGAAGGCAGGGGTGGCGAAGGGAGTGTTGACCCAGACCTTGGGCCCCTGGAAGCGGCCCGTGGCATACCTCTCTAAGAAACTGGACCCAGTGGCTAGTGGCTGGGTCCGTCCTGCCTTAAGATCATCAGCAGCAGTAGCCATGTTGGTAAAGACTCTGATAAACTAACATTAGCCAGCCAGTGACGATCATAGACCCACACGCTTTAGAGAGCGTCATCCGACAGCCCCCTGACAGGTGGATAACCAACGCCCGCCTGACTCACTACCAGAGCCTCCTGTTAAATGATAGGGTCTTATTTGGGGCCCCCGTCGTCTTGAACCCAGCCACGTTGCTCCCCGAGGCAACAGAGCAGAAACCAATACATGTGTGTGCTGATATCCTGGCTGAGGCCTCTGGTGTCAGGGAGGATTTGACTGATGTTCCCCTGCCAGGCTGCCCATCCTGGTACACAGATGGCAGCAGTTTTCTGGTGGAAGGAAAGAGAAGGGCCGGAGCGGCAGTGGTAGATGGGAAAAGGACTATTTGGTCCAGTGGACTATCAGAAGGCACCTCAGCCCAGAAGGCAGAATTAATAGCCCTCACTCAGGCATTGAGACTGGCTGAAGGAAAAAATATTAACATCTATACTGACAGCCGCTACGCCTTTGCCACTGCCCAAGTACACGGGGCCATCTACCGGCAGAGAGGACTCTTGACGTCCACAGGAAAGGAGGTCAAAAATAAAGATGAGATCCTCAGCCTCCTAGAGGCTGTACACCTCCCAAGGAAGGTGGCCATCATTCACTGTCCCGGGCACCAGAGGGGACAGGATGCTGTGGCAAAGGGCAACCGTATGGCAGACGCCACCGCCAAGCAGGCTGCACTCGGGGCTGTGGTCCTGCCGGTAGTAGGTAAAGAGCTCTGCCCAAACCTGAGAGACTCCAGTTTTCAATATTCCCCAGAAGAATTAGAAGAGTTTCACCATTCAGACTGGATCCAAGGCTTCTCTCCCTATGGTGTGGCGGAGACAACAGACGGTAAACAAGTTCTTCCAGACCAGCAAGGACGTGAGTTTGTTGCTAATCTCCATCGTCTGACCCACTTAGGTACGAGAAAACTGATAGAGCGCGTGAAGTCCTCTGAATACCATGTCCAGAGACTGCCAGACATAGTCCAAGAAGTTGTACAGAGTTGTCAAGCATGTGCCCTTGTCAACTCCAATAGACCCCTGTCTCTCCATGGCAAAAGGCTCAGAGGAGATAGGCCGGGGGCTCATTGGGAAATTGACTTTACAGAAATAACTCCAGCCAGATATGGTAATAAATATCTATTAGTGTTCGTAGACACCTTCTCAGGCTGGGTGGAAGCATTCCCTACCCGCTCAGAAACAGCTCAAGTGGTGGCTAAGAAGATATTGGAAGAGATCTTTCCATGGTTTGGACTCCCAAAGGTAATCGGGTCTGACAAGCGGACCTGCTTTTGTTGCCCAGAGTAAGTCAGGGGCTGGCCAGTCAGCTGGGATTAATTGGAAATTACATTGTGCTTCACGGACCCCCCAGAGCTCAGGACAGGTAGAAAGAATGAATAGGGACCCTAAAAGAGCCTTAACTAAATTGGCCTTGGGAACCGGGGCGGAAAGATTGACAGCCCTCCTTCCCTTCGCCTGTTCCGTGCTCGAACACTCCTGGGAGGTTTAAGCTGACACCATATGAGATCCTATGGGGCAGCCCGCCCCCTGTAGGTGAAGCTGGGGGAGTACACGATCCTGATCCCCCTCTTTCTCAACCCCTCCTCACCCGCCTCAGGGCTCTTGAGATTGTCAGGCGCCAGGTGTGGGACTCGCTGAAGGAGACCTACCGGACAGAGAGCCCCGAGATTCCCCACGGATTCCAGGTTGGAGACCTGGTTCTGGTCAGACGTCATCGAGCCGGCAACCTTGAACCTCGCTGGAAAGGACCCTACTCGGTTCTACTCACCACCCCAACCGCTATAAAGGTTGACGGAATAGCCGCCTGGATCCACGCATCGCACGCCAAAAGAGCTCCCAAGACTCCTGAAGATGAATGGACGTGAGGGACTCCTCACCCTCTTAAACCCGCCTTGGGCCCGTCTAAATCCCGGTGGGGACATCGAATAAGGATCCACATTCTCCCCAACTAATTTGGCAGGTTTTCTCTTCAACCGAGACCTGGTGGGTCTGTCACCGTGGCATCCACTTTAGACCTTGGCCACGCTGTACCCGCCCAAGTGTAAGCTGGCTACTTGGGGCACCAAGGGTGGGGCTTAGGCATCTGGCCCCTGACGAGGTAAATGACATGCTAGATTTCTCACCACACATGTACACCTCCCCACGGTTCGGAGGACCAGGAGCCGCGTGCGCTCCACTCCCGAAATCCGATGCCAGCTGTCGGACTCCTGGGGGTAGGACAGAATTAACTAAGACTCCCTTCTATGTTTGCCCAAAGAACAGGCCCCTTAGATCTGATATGTGGAAGTGTGGAGACGAATCATATTTTTTCTGCTATTATTGGGGCTGTGAGACTACCGGGCAGACAGATTGGAATCCCACGTCTACTTGGGATTCCTTAGATGTCAAGTGGGCTAAGAACAAGGTCGCCACCCTTAACATTACCTTCACTGAAATAGGGAGGAAGTATACCATAGGTTGGCTCGAGGGCCGACGCTGGGGGCTGCGTCTCTACGTGGCTGGGCAAGACCCTGGAATCCTACTAGATATTAGACTCAAGGTAGAGCCTGTTAGCCCCAAAGCTATGGGTCCTAACCCCGTCCTCAAGAACCAGGGACTTCTCGCTAGGGACAGACGTAAAGTTACTACTACGATAAAGCCTGTGACATTTACACACTCTGAGGCTTTTGCGCCCACTGGGGATACAACCGCATCAGACTATCTGGTCCCCCGCTTACCCAGTGCCCAAGAACGCATGTTTAAGTTGATCCAGGGGACTTTCCAGGCTTTGAACCACTCCAACCCTAACTTGACTACAGAATGCTGGCTCTGACGAGCCCCCCTTACTATGAAGGAATAGCAACCTACGCTAATTTTACAAAAGAAACAAACCCAGAAGCCTGCCTCCACACCAACAAGCCCAGGTTAACCTTGACTGAAGTATCAGGAGCAGGGACCTGCGTAGGTAAGGTACCTTCCACCCATAGCCATCTATGTCGCCATGTTTTCCCTATCAGCACCCCCTCTAGCACGACTTCCTATCTAATTCCTCCCCCAGGGTATTGGTGGGCCTGTAGTTCCGGCCTCACTCCCTGCCTGGCTGATTCAGTAATCAATAACATTTCAGACTACTGTGCAATGGTCCAGCTGGTCCCAAGAATCTATTATCATTCCCCAGGAGAATTTCTGTCTTTGTATCAACTTACCCCTAGAATCAAAAGAGAACCTATCTCGCTGACTGTGGCTGTACTCCTAGGCTTGGGGGTGGCTGCTGGAGTAGGCACCGGGTCTGCTGCCTTAATCACCGGACCCCAACAACTATGGCAGGGCCTGACAGCTTTGAATTCTGCTATCTCCAAAGATATTGAAGCCCTAGAAAAATCCATTAGTCATTTAGAAGAATCCCTCACCTCCTTGTCAGAAGTAGTGCTTCAGAACAGAAGAGGGTTAGATTTATTGTTCCTGAAGGAAGGAGGACTGTGTGCTGCTCTGAGGGAGGAATGTTGCTTTTACATTGATCATTCAGGGACTATTAAAGACTCCATGGCTAAACTTAGAGGTTAGATAAGAGACGACGGGAACGAGAGGCCACTGATAACTGGTTTCAGAACTGGTTCAATAAGTCCCCATGGCTCACCACCCTGTTGTCAGCTTTAGCAGGTCCCTTGGTGATTCTGCTCCTCCTGTGCACTTTAGGGCCTTGCATCATCAATCGTCTTATAACCTTTGTCAAAGAACGGATTAGTGCCGTACATGTCCTTATGCTAAGACAACAATATCAGGCTTTACGAAGTGAGGAGCCCCTAAATACTGAGCCTATTGTGTAGTCCTAGGATTAGAACTACTCCCCAAAAGGAAGTGGGGAATGAGGAATTGAAATTTCAAGAAGTTAGTCATAAACAAGGTCCGGGCGTGCCTGAGAGGGTGTTAGAGATAGGACCTGCCGGACCAGCTATCAGCCCCAAGGACATTGACCATCCGTAGCCACCTCCCCTTCCTCCACTCCCCCCAGAAGTGTGTCATCCTGAGTGAGATAAGCCACCCTACCCACGCTGCTGAGC